>NC_142780.1:23726100-24032100 GCF_988280905.1 Pimephales promelas
GGTTCTAGACCCGTCCAGAGCTGAGATATCGAAACTCAAAATTTTTACCCGAAAAAAAAACGAAAGGGGTACCACTGTCGTTTTTTTGGGGGGTCGAAATTTTGACTTTCTCTGATCTTCTTGAAACTCTGGATTATGATAGAGGGCCTTGAGAATTAGACCTGAGTGCAAAAATGGAGGTTCTAGACCCTTCCAGAGCTGAGATATCGAAACTCAAAATTTCGACCCGAAAAAAAAAACGAAAGGGGTACCACTGTCGTTTTTTTTTTGGGTCAAAATTTTTACTTTCTCTGATCTTCTTGAAACTCTGGATTATGATAGAGGGCCCTGAGAATTAGACCTGAGTGCAAAAATGGAGGCTCTAGACCCGTCCAGAGCTGAGATATCGAAACTCAAAATTTTGACCCGAAAAAAAAACGAAAGGGGTACCACTGTCGTTTTTTTTTTTGGGTCGAAATTTTGACTTTCTCTGATCTTCTTGAAACTCTGGATTATGATAGAGGGCCTTGAGAATTAGACCTGAGTGCAAAAATGGAGGTTGTAGACCCTTCCAGAGCTGAGATATCGAAACTCAAAATTTCGACCCGAAAAAAAAACGAAAGGGGTACCACTGTCGTTTTTTTTTCGGGTCAAAATTTTGACTTTCTCTGATCTTCTTGAAACTCTGGATTATGATAGAGGGCCCTGAGAATTAGACCTGAGTGCAAAAATGGAGGTTCTAGACCCTTCCAGAGCTGAGATATCGAAACTCAAAATTTCGACCCAAAAAAAAAAACGAAAGGGGTACCACTGTCGTTTTTTTTGGGGGTCGAAATTTTGACTTTCTCTGATCTTCTTGAAACTCTGGATTATGATAGAGGGCCCTGAGAATTAGACCTGAGTGCAAAAATGGAGGTTCTAGACCCTTCCAGAGCTGAGATATCGAAACTCAAAATTTCGACCCGAAAAAAAAACGAAAGGGGTACCACTGTCGTTTTTTTTTTTGGGTCAAAATTTTTACTTTCTCTGATCTTCTTGAAACTCTGGATTATGATAGAGGGCCCTGAGAATTAGACCTGAGTGCAAAAATGGAGGTTCTAGACCCGTCCAGAGCTAAGATATCGAAACTCAAAATTTTGACCCGAAAAGAAAACGAAAGGGGTACCACTGTCGTTTTTTTTTTTGGGGTCGAAATTTTGACTTTCTCTGATCTTCTTGAAACTCTGGATTATGATAGAGGGCCCTGAGAATTAGACCTGAGTGCAAAAATGGAGGCTCTAGACCGTTCTAGAGCTGAGATATTGAAACTCAAAATTTCGACCCGAAAAAAAAACCGAAAGGGGTACCACTGTCGTTTTTTTTTTGGGTCGAAATTTTGACTTTCTCTGATCTTCTTGAAACTCTGGATTATGATAGAGGGCCCTGAGAATTAGACCTGAGTGCAAAAATGGAGGCTCTAGACCCTTCCAGACCTGAGATATCGAAACTCAAAATTTCGACCCAAAAAAAAAACGAAAGGGGTACCACTGTCGTTTTTTTTTTCGGGTCAAAATTTCACTTTCTCTGATCTTCTTGAAACTCTGGATTATGATAGAGGGCCCTGAGAATTAGACCTGAGTGCAAAAATTGAGGTTCTAGACCCGTCCAGAGCTGAGATATCGAAACTCAAAATTTTGACCCTAAAAAAAACCGAAAGGGGTACCACTGTCGTTTTTTTTGGGGTCGAAATTTTGACTTTCTCTGATCTTCTTGAAACTCTGGATTATGATAGAGGGCCTTGAGAATTAGAACTGAGTGCAAAAATGGAGGCTCTAGACCGTTCTAGAGCTGAGATATTGAAACTCAAAATTTCGACCCGAAAAAAAACGAAAGGGGTACCACTGTCGTTTTTTTTTCGGGTCAAAATTTGACTTTCTCTGATCCTCTTGAAACTCTGGATTATGATAGAGGGCCCTGAGAATTAGACCTGAGTGCAAAAATTGAGGTTCTAGACCCGTCCAGAGCTGAGATATCGAAACTCAGAATTTTTACCCGAAAAAAAAACGAAAGGGGTACCACTGTCGTTTTTTTGGGGGGTCGAAATTTTGACTTTCTCTGATCTTCTTGAAACTCTGGATTATGATAGAGGGCCTTGAGAATTAGACCTGAGTGCAAAAATGGAGGTTCTAGACCCTTCCAGAGCTGAGATATCGAAACTCAAAATTTCGACCCGAAAAAAAAAACGAAAGGGGTACCACTGTCGTTTTTTTTTTGGGTCAAAATTTTTACTTTCTCTGATCTTCTTGAAACTCTGGATTATGATAGAGGGCCCTGAGAATTAGACCTGAGTGCAAAAATGGAGGCTCTAGACCCGTCCAGAGCTGAGATATCGAAACTCAAAATTTTGACCCGAAAAAAAAACGAAAGGGGTACCACTGTCGTTTTTTTTTTTGGGTCGAAATTTTGACTTTCTCTGATCTTCTTGAAACTCTGGATTATGATAGAGGGCCTTGAGAATTAGACCTGAGTGCAAAAATGGAGGTTGTAGACCCTTCCAGAGCTGAGATATCGAAACTCAAAATTTCGACCCGAAAAAAAAACGAAAGGGGTACCACTGTCGTTTTTTTTTCGGGTCAAAATTTTGACTTTCTCTGATCTTCTTGAAACTCTGGATTATGATAGAGGGCCCTGAGAATTAGACCTGAGTGCAAAAATGGAGGTTCTAGACCCTTCCAGAGCTGAGATATCGAAACTCAAAATTTCGACCCAAAAAAAAAACGAAAGGGGTACCACTGTCGTTTTTTTTTGGGTCAAAATTTTTACTTTCTCTGATCTTCTTGAAACTCTGGATTATGATAGAGGGCCCTGAGAATTAGACCTGAGTGCAAAAATGGAGGTTCTAGACCCGTCCAGAGCTAAGATATCGAAACTCAAAATTTTGACCCGAAAAAAAACCGAAAGGGGTACCACTGTCGTTTTTTTTTGGGGTCGAAATTTTGACTTTCTCTGATCTTCTTGAAACTCTGGATTCTGATAGAGGGCCCTGAGAATTAGACCTGAGTGCAAAAATGGAGGCTCTAGACCGTTCTAGAGCTGAGGTATTGAAAATCAAAATTTCGACCCGAAAAAAAAACGAAAGGGGTACCACTGTCGTTTTTTTTTTTCGGGTCAAAATTTCACTTTCTCTGATCTTCTTGAAACTCTGGATTATGATAGAGGGCCCTGAGAATTAGACCTGAGTGCAAAAATGGAGGTTCTAGACCCGTCCAGAGCTGAGATATCGAAACTCAAAATTTCGACCCGGAAAAAAAAACGAAAGGGGTACCACTGTCGTTTTTTTTTCGGGTCAAAATTTGACTTTCTCTGATCCTCTTGAAACTGTGGATTATGACAGAGGGCCCTGAGAATTAGACCTGAGTGCAAAAATGGAGGTTCTAGACCCGTCCAGAGCTGAGATATCGAAACTCAAAATTTTGACACGAAAAAAAAACGAAAGGGGTACCACTGTCGTTTTTTTTTGGGGTCGAAATTTTGACTTTCTCTGATCTTCTTGAAACTCTGGATTATGATAGAGGGCCCTGAGAATTAGACCTGAGTGCAAAAATGGAGGTTCTAGACCCTTCCAGAGCTGAGATATCGAAACTCAAAATTTCGACCCGAAAAAAAAAACGAAAGGGGTACCACTGTCGTTTTTTTTTTGGGTCAAAATTTTGACTTTCTCTGATCTTCTTGAAACTCTGGATTATGATAGAGGGCCCTGAGAATTAGACCTGAGTGCAAAAATGGAGGCTCTAGACCGTTCTAGAGCTGAGATATTGAAACTCAAAATTTCGACCCGAAAAAAAAACGAAAGGGGTACCACTGTCGTTTTTTTTTTGGGGTCGAAATTTTGACTTTCTCTGATCTTCTTGAAACTCTGGATTATGACAGAGGGCCCTGAGAATTAGACCTGAGTGCAAAAATGGAGGTTCTAGACCCGTCCAGAGCTGAGATATCGAAACTCAAAATTTTGACCCGAAAAAAAAACGAAAGGGGTACCACTGTCGTTTTTTTGGGGGGTCGAAATTTTGACTTTCTCTGATCTTCTTGAAACTCTGGATTATGATAGAGGGCCCTGAGAATTAGACCTGAGTGCAAAAATGGAGGCTCTAGACCGTTCTAGAGCTGAGATATTGAAACTCAAAATTTTGACCCGAAAAAAAAACGAAAGGGGTACCACTGTCGTTTTTTTGGGGGGTCGAAATTTTGACTTTCTCTGATCTTCTTGAAACTCTGGATTATGATAGAGGGCCTTGAGAATTAGACCTGAGTGCCTTCCAGAGCTGAGATATCGAAACTCAAAATTTTGACCCGAAAAAAAAACGAAAGGGGTACCACTGTCGTTTTTTTTTCGGGTCAAAATTTTGACTTTCTCTGATCTTCTTGAAACTCTGGATTATGATAGAGGGCCCTGAGAATTAGACCTGAGTGCAAAAATGGAGGTTCTAGACCCTTCCAGAGCTGAGATATCGAAACTCAAAATTTCGACCCGAAAAAAAAAACGAAAGGGGTACCACTGTCGTTTTTTTTTTTCGGGGTCGAAATTTTTACTTTCTCTGATCTTCTTGAAACTCTGGATTATGATAGAGGGCCCTGAGAATTAGACCTGAGTGCAAAAATGGAGGCTCTAGACCGTTCTAGAGCTGAGATATTGAAACTCAAAATTTCGACCCGAAAAAAAAACGAAAGGGGTACCACTGTCGTTTTTTTTGGGTCGAAATTTTGACTTTCTCTGATCTTCTTGAAACTCTGGATTATGATAGAGGGCCCTGAGAATTAGACCTGAGTGCAAAAATGGAGGCTCTAGACCCTTCCAGAGCTGAGATATAGAAACTCAAAATTTCGACCCGAAAAAAAAACGAAAGGGGTACCACTGTCGTTTTTTTTTTTCGGGTCAAAATTTCACTTTCTCTGATCTTCTTGAAACTCTGGATTATGATAGAGGGCCCTGAGAATTAGACCTGAGTGCAAAAATGGAGGTTCTAGACCCGTCCAGAGCTGAGATATCGAAACTCAAAATTTCGACCCGAAAAAAAAACGAAAGGGGTACCACTGTCGTTTTTTTTTTCAGGTCAAAATTTGAATTCTCTGATCCTCTTGAAACTGTGGATTATGACAGAGGGCCCTGAGAATTAGACCTGAGTGCAAAAATGGAGGTTCTAGACCCGTCCAGAGCTGAGATATCGAAACTCAAAATTTTGACCCGAAAAAAAAACGAAAGGGGTACCACTGTCGTTTTTTTTTTTGGGTCGAAATTTTGACTTTCTCTGATCTTCTTGAAACTCTGGATTATGATAGAGGGCCTTGAGAATTAGACCTGAGTGCAAAAATGGAGGTTGTAGACCCTTCCAGAGCTGAGATATCGAAACTCAAAATTTCGACCCGAAAAAAAAACGAAAGGGGTACCACTGTCGTTTTTTTTTTCGGGTCAAAATTTTGACTTTCTCTGATCTTCTTGAAACTCTGGATTATGATAGAGGGCCCTGAGAATTAGACCTGAGTGCAAAAATGGAGGTTCTAGACCCTTCCAGAGCTGAGATATCGAAACTCAAAATTTCGACCCAAAAAAAAAACGAAAGGGGTACCACTGTCGTTTTTTTTTTGGGTCAAAATTTTTACTTTCTCTGATCTTCTTGAAACTCTGGATTATGATAGAGGGCCCTGAGAATTAGACCTGAGTGCAAAAATGGAGGTTCTAGACCCGTCCAGAGCTAAGATATCGAAACTCAAAATTTTGACCCGAAAAAAAAACGAAAGGGGTACCACTGTCGTTTTTTTTTGGGGTCGAAATTTTGACTTTCTCTGATCTTCTTGAAACTCTGGATTCTGATAGAGGGCCCTGAGAATTAGACCTGAGTGCAAAAATGGAGGCTCTAGACCGTTCTAGAGCTGAGATATTGAAACTCAAAATTTCGACCCGAAAAAAAAACGAAAGGGGTACCACTGTCGTTTTTTTTTTCGGGTCAAAATTTCACTTTCTCTGATCTTCTTGAAACTCTGGATTATGATAGAGGGCCCTGAGAATTAGACCTGAGTGCAAAAATGGAGGTTCCAGACCCGTCCAGAGCTGAGATATCGAAACTCAAAATTTTGACCCGAAAAAAAAACGAAAGGGGTACCACTGTCGTTTTTTTTTTGGGTCGAAATTTTGACTTTCTCTGATCTTCTTGAAACTCTGGATTATGATAGAGGGTCCTGAGAATTAGACCTGAGTGCAAAAATGGAGGTTCTAGACCCGTCCAGAGCTGAGATATCGAAACTCAAAATTTTGACCCGAAAAAAAAAACGAAAGGGGTACCACTGTCGTTTTTTTTGGGGGTCGAAATTTTGACTTTCTCTGATCTTCTTGAAACTCTGGATTATGATAGAGGGCCCTGAGAATTAGACCTGAGTGCAAAAATGGAGGCTCTAGACCGTTCTAGAGCTGAGATATTGAAACTCAAAATTTCGACCCGAAAAAAAAACGAAAGGGGTACCACTGTCGTTTTTTTTTTGGGTCGAAATTTTGACTTTCTCTGATCTTCTTGAAACTCTGGATTATGATAGAGGGCCCTGAGAATTAGACCTGAGTGCAAAAATGGAGGCTCTAGACCCGTCCAGAGCTGAGATATCGAAACTCAAAATTTTGACCCGAAAAAAAAACGAAAGGGGTACCACTGTCGTTTTTTTTGGGGGTCGAAATTTTGACTTTCTCTGATCTTCTTGAAACTCTGGATTATGATAGAGGGCCCTGAGAATTAGACCTGAGTGCAAAAATGGAGGTTCTAGACCCTTCCAGAGCTGAGATATCGAAACTCAAAATTTCGACCCGAAAAAAAAACGAAAGGGGTACCACTGTCGTTTTTTTTTTTGGGTCAAAATTTTTACTTTCTCTGATCTTCTTGAAACTCTGGATTATGATAGAGGGCCCTGAGAATTAGACCTGAGTGCAAAAATGGAGGTTCTAGACCCGTCCAGAGCTAAGATATCGAAACTCAAAATTTTGACCCGAAAAAAAAACGAAAGGGGTACCACAGTCGTTTTTTTTTTTGGGGTCGAAATTTTGACTTTCTCTGATCTTCTTGAAACTCTGGATTATGATAGAGGGCCCTGAGAATTAGACCTGAGTGCAAAAATGGAGGCTCTAGACCGTTCTAGAGCTGAGATATTGAAACTCAAAATTTCGACCCGAAAAAAAAACCGAAAGGGGTACCACTGTCGTTTTTTTTTGGGTCGAAATTTTGACTTTCTCTGATCTTCTTGAAACTCTGGATTATGATAGAGGGCCCTGAGAATTAGACCTGAGTGCAAAAATGGAGGCTCTGGACCCTTCCAGACCTGAGATATCGAAACTCAAAATTTCGACCCAAAAAAAAACGAAAGGGGTACCACTGTCGTTTTTTTTTTCGGGTCAAAATTTCACTTTCTCTGATCTTCTTGAAACTCTGGATTATGATAGAGGGCCCTGAGAATTAGACCTGAGTGCAAAAATTGAGGTTCTAGACCCGTCCAGAGCTGAGATATCGAAACTCAAAATTTTGACCCTAAAAAAAACCGAAAGGGGTACCACTGTCGTTTTTTTTGGGGTCGAAATTTTGACTTTCTCTGATCTTCTTGAAACTCTGGATTATGATAGAGGGCCTTGAGAATTAGAACTGAGTGCAAAAATGGAGGCTCTAGACCGTTCTAGAGCTGAGATATTGAAACTCAAAATTTCGACCCGAAAAAAACGAAAGGGGTACCACTGTCGTTTTTTTTTTTCGGGTCAAAATTTGACTTTCTCTGATCCTCTTGAAACTCTGGATTATGATAGAGGGCCCTGAGAATTAGACCTGAGTGCAAAAATTGAGGTTCTAGACCCGTCCAGAGCTGAGATATCGAAACTCAAAATTTTTACCCGAAAAAAAAACGAAAGGGGTACCACTGTCGTTTTTTTGGGGGGTCGAAATTTTGACTTTCTCTGATCTTCTTGAAACTCTGGATTATGATAGAGGGCCTTGAGAATTAGACCTGAGTGCAAAAATGGAGGTTCTAGACCCTTCCAGAGCTGAGATATCGAAACTCAAAATTTCGACCCGAAAAAAAAAACGAAAGGGGTACCACTGTCGTTTTTTTTTTGGGTCAAAATTTTTACTTTCTCTGATCTTCTTGAAACTCTGGATTATGATAGAGGGCCCTGAGAATTAGACCTGAGTGCAAAAATGGAGGCTCTAGACCCGTCCAGAGCTGAGATATCGAAACTCAAAATTTTGACCCGAAAAAAAAACGAAAGGGGTACCACTGTCGTTTTTTTTTTTGGGTCGAAATTTTGACTTTCTCTGATCTTCTTGAAACTCTGGATTATGATAGAGGGCCTTGAGAATTAGACCTGAGTGCAAAAATGGAGGTTGTAGACCCTTCCAGAGCTGAGATATCGAAACTCAAAATTTCGACCCGAAAAAAAAACGAAAGGGGTACCACTGTCGTTTTTTTTTCGGGTCAAAATTTTGACTTTCTCTGATCTTCTTGAAACTCTGGATTATGATAGAGGGCCCTGAGAATTAGACCTGAGTGCAAAAATGGAGGTTCTAGACCCTTCCAGAGCTGAGATATCGAAACTCAAAATTTCGACCCAAAAAAAAAACGAAAGGGGTACCACTGTCGTTTTTTTTGGGGGTCGAAATTTTGACTTTCTCTGATCTTCTTGAAACTCTGGATTATGATAGAGGGCCCTGAGAATTAGACCTGAGTGCAAAAATGGAGGTTCTAGACCCTTCCAGAGCTGAGATATCGAAACTCAAAATTTCGACCCGAAAAAAAAACGAAAGGGGTACCACTGTCGTTTTTTTTTTTGGGTCAAAATTTTTACTTTCTCTGATCTTCTTGAAACTCTGGATTATGATAGAGGGCCCTGAGAATTAGACCTGAGTGCAAAAATGGAGGTTCTAGACCCGTCCAGAGCTAAGATATCGAAACTCAAAATTTTGACCCGAAAAAAAAACGAAAGGGGTACCACTGTCGTTTTTTTTTGGGGGTCGAAATTTTGACTTTCTCTGATCTTCTTGAAACTCTGGATTATGATAGAGGGCCCTGAGAATTAGACCTGAGTGCAAAAATGGAGGCTCTAGACCGTTCTAGAGCTGAGATATTGAAACTCAAAATTTCGACCCGAAAAAAAAACCGAAAGGGGTACCACTGTCGTTTTTTTTTTGGGTCGAAATTTTGACTTTCTCTGATCTTCTTGAAACTCTGGATTATGATAGAGGGCCCTGAGAATTAGACCTGAGTGCAAAAATGGAGGCTCTAGACCCTTCCAGACCTGAGATATCGAAACTCAAAATTTCGACCCGAAAAAAAAACGAAAGGGGTACCACTGTCGTTTTTTTTTTCGGGTCAAAATTTTGACTTTCTCTGATCTTCTTGAAACTCTGGATTATGATAGAGGGCCTTGAGAATTAGAACTGAGTGCAAAAATGGAGGCTCTAGACCGTTCTAGAGCTGAGATATTGAAACTCAAAATTTCGACCCGAAAAAAAACGAAAGGGGTACCACTGTCGTTTTTTTTTTCGGGTCAAAATTTGACTTTCTCTGATCCTCTTGAAACTCTGGATTATGATAGAGGGCCCTGAGAATTAGACCTGAGTGCAAAAATTGAGGTTCTAGACCCGTCCAGAGCTGAGATATCGAAACTCAGAATTTTTACCCGAAAAAAAAACGAAAGGGGTACCACTGTCGTTTTTTTGGGGGGTCGAAATTTTGACTTTCTCTGATCTTCTTGAAACTCTGGATTATGATAGAGGGCCTTGAGAATTAGACCTGAGTGCAAAAATGGAGGTTCTAGACCCTTCCAGAGCTGAGATATCGAAACTCAAAATTTCGACCCGAAAAAAAAAACGAAAGGGGTACCACTGTCGTTTTTTTTTTGGGTCAAAATTTTTACTTTCTCTGATCTTCTTGAAACTCTGGATTATGATAGAGGGCCCTGAGAATTAGACCTGAGTGCAAAAATGGAGGCTCTAGACCCGTCCAGAGCTGAGATATCGAAACTCAAAATTTTGACCCGAAAAAAAAACGAAAGGGGTACCACTGTCGTTTTTTTTTTGGGTCGAAATTTTGACTTTCTCTGATCTTCTTGAAACTCTGGATTATGATAGAGGGCCTTGAGAATTAGACCTGAGTGCAAAAATGGAGGTTGTAGACCCTTCCAGAGCTGAGATATCGAAACTCAAAATTTCGACCCGAAAAAAAAACGAAAGGGGTACCACTGTCGTTTTTTTTTCGGGTCAAAATTTTGACTTTCTCTGATCTTCTTGAAACTCTGGATTATGATAGAGGGCCCTGAGAATTAGACCTGAGTGCAAAAATGGAGGTTCTAGACCCTTCCAGAGCTGAGATATCGAAACTCAAAATTTCGACCCAAAAAAAAAACGAAAGGGGTACCACTGTCGTTTTTTTTTGGGTCAAAATTTTTACTTTCTCTGATCTTCTTGAAACTCTGGATTATGATAGAGGGCCCTGAGAATTAGACCTGAGTGCAAAAATGGAGGTTCTAGACCCGTCCAGAGCTAAGATATCGAAACTCAAAATTTTGACCCGAAAAAAAAACGAAAGGGGTACCACTGTCGTTTTTTTTTGGGGTCGAAATTTTGACTTTCTCTGATCTTCTTGAAACTCTGGATTCTGATAGAGGGCCCTGAGAATTAGACCTGAGTGCAAAAATGGAGGCTCTAGACCGTTCTAGAGCTGAGGTATTGAAAATCAAAATTTCGACCCGAAAAAAAAACGAAAGGGGTACCACTGTCGTTTTTTTTTTTCGGGTCAAAATTTCACTTTCTCTGATCTTCTTGAAACTCTGGATTATGATAGAGGGCCCTGAGAATTAGACCTGAGTGCAAAAATGGAGGTTCTAGACCCGTCCAGAGCTGAGATATCGAAACTCAAAATTTCGACCCGAAAAAAAAACGAAAGGGGTACCACTGTCGTTTTTTTTTCGGGTCAAAATTTGACTTTCTCTGATCCTCTTGAAACTGTGGATTATGACAGAGGGCCCTGAGAATTAGACCTGAGTGCAAAAATGGAGGTTCTAGACCCGTCCAGAGCTGAGATATCGAAACTCAAAATTTTGACACGAAAAAAAAACGAAAGGGGTACCACTGTCGTTTTTTTTTGGGGTCGAAATTTTGACTTTCTCTGATCTTCTTGAAACTCTGGATTATGATAGAGGGCCCTGAGAATTAGACCTGAGTGCAAAAATGGAGGTTCTAGACCCTTCCAGAGCTGAGATATCGAAACTCAAAATTTCGACCCGAAAAAAAAAACGAAAGGGGTACCACTGTCGTTTTTTTTTTGGGTCAAAATTTTGACTTTCTCTGATCTTCTTGAAACTCTGGATTATGATAGAGGGCCCTGAGAATTAGACCTGAGTGCAAAAATGGAGGCTCTAGACCGTTCTAGAGCTGAGATATTGAAACTCAAAATTTCGACCCGAAAAAAAAACGAAAGGGGTACCACTGTCGTTTTTTTTTTGGGGTCGAAATTTTGACTTTCTCTGATCTTCTTGAAACTCTGGATTATGACAGAGGGCCCTGAGAATTAGACCTGAGTGCAAAAATGGAGGTTCTAGACCCGTCCAGAGCTGAGATATCGAAACTCAAAATTTTGACCCGAAAAAAAAACGAAAGGGGTACCACTGTCGTTTTTTTTTTGGGGTCGAAATTTTGACTTTCTCTGATCTTCTTGAAACTCTGGATTATGATAGAGGGCCTTGAGAATTAGACCTGAGTGCAAAAATGGAGGCTCTAGACCGTTCTAGAGCTGAGATATTGAAACTCAAAATTTCGACCCGAAAAAAAAACGAAAGGGGTACCACTGTCGTTTTTTTTTTTTCGGGTCAAAATTTGACTTTCTCTGATCCTCTTGAAACTCTGGATTATGATAGAGGGCCCTGAGAATTAGACCTGAGTGCAAAAATGGAGGCTCTAGACCCTTCCAGAGCTGAGATATCGAAACTCAAAATTTCGACCCGAAAAAAAAACGAAAGGGGTACCACTGTCGTTTTTTTTTTTCGGGTCAAAATTTCACTTTCTCTGATCTTCTTGAAACTCTGGATTATGATAGAGGGCCCTGAGAATTAGACCTGAGTGCAAAAATGGAGGTTCTAGACCCGTCCAGAGCTGAGATATCGAAACTCAAAATTTTGACCCGAAAAAAAAACGAAAGGGGTACCACTGTCGTTTTTTTTTGGGGTCGAAATTTTGACTTTCTCTGATCTTCTTGAAACTCTGGATTATGATAGAGGGCCTTGAGAATTAGACCTGAGTGCAAAAATGGAGGCTCTAGACCGTTCTAGAGCTGAGATATTGAAACTCAAAATTTCGACCCGAAAAAAAAAACGAAAGGGGTACCACTGTCGTTTTTTTTTTTCGGGTCAAAATTTCACTTTCTCTGATCTTCTTGAAACTCTGGATTATGATAGAGGGCCCTGAGAATTAGACCTGAGTGCAAAAATGGAGGTTCTAGACCCTTCCAGAGCTGAGATATCGAAACTCAAAATTTCGACCCGAAAAAAAAACGAAAGGGGTACCACTGTCGTTTTTTTTTTGGGTCGAAATTTTGACTTTCTCTGATCTTCTTGAAACTCTGGATTATGATAGAGGGCCTTGAGAATTATACCTGAGTGCAAAAATGGAGGTTCTAGACCCTTCCAGAGCTGAGATATCGAAACTCAAAATTTCGACCCGAAAAAAAAAACGAAAGGGGTACCACTGTCGTTTTTTTTTCGGGTCAAAATTTTGACTTTCTCTGATCTTCTTGAAACTCTGGATTATGATAGAGGGCCCTGAGAATTAGACCTGAGTGCAAAAATGGAGGCTCTAGACCCTTCCAGAGCTGAGATATCGAAACTCAAAATTTCGACCCGAAAAAAAAACGAAAGGGGTACCACTGTCGTTTTTTTTTTTTGGGTCAAAATTTCACTTTCTCTGATCTTCTTGAAACTCTGGATTATGATAGAGGGCCCTGAGAATTAGACCTGAGTGCAAAAATGGAGGTTCTAGACCCGTCCAGAGCTGAGATATCGAAACTCAAAATTTTGACCCGGAAAAAAAACGAAAGGGGTACCACTGTCGTTTTTTTTTGGGGTCGAAATTTTGACTTTCTCTGATCTTCTTGAAACTCTGGATTATGATAGAGGGCCTTGAGAATTAGACCTGAGTGCAAAAATGGAGGCTCTAGACCGTTCTAGAGCTGAGATATTGAAACTCAAAATTTCGACCCGAAAAAAAAAAACGAAAGGGGTACCACTGTCGTTTTTTTTTTCGGGTCAAAATTTCACTTTCTCTGATCTTCTTGAAACTCTGGATTATGATAGAGGGCCCTGAGAATTAGACCTGAGTGCAAAAATGGAGGTTCTAGACCCTTCCAGAGCTGAGATATCGAAACTCAAAATTTCGACCCGAAAAAAAAACGAAAGGGGTACCACTGTCGTTTTTTTTTTGGGGTCGAAATTTTGACTTTCTCTGATCTTCTTGAAACTCTGGATTATGATAGAGGGCCTTGAGAATTAGACCTGAGTGCAAAAATGGAGGCTCTAGACCGTTCTAGAGCTGAGATATTGAAACTCAAAATTTCGACCCGAAAAAAAAACGAAAGGGGTACCACTGTCGTTTTTTTTTTTCGGGTCAAAATTTGACTTTCTCTGATCCTCTTGAAACTCTGGATTATGATAGAGGGCCCTGAGAATTAGACCTGAGTGCAAAAATGGAGGCTCTAGACCCTTCCAGGGCTGAGATATTGAAACTCAAAATTTCGACCCCCCAAAAAAACGAAAGGGGTACCACTGTCGTTTTTTTTTGGGGGTCGAAATTTTGACTTTCTCTGATCTTCTTGAAACTCTGGATTATGATAGAGGGCCCTGAGAATTATACCTGAGTGCAAAAATGGAGGTTCTAGACCCTTCCAGAGCTGAGATATCGAAAATCAAAATTTTGACCCGAAAAAAAACCGAAAGGGGTACCACTGTCGTTTTTTTTTTGGGTCGAAATTTTGACTTTCTCTGATCTTCTTGAAACTCTGGATTATGATAGAGGGCCCTAAGAATTAGACCTGAGTGCAAAAATGGAGGTTCTAGACCCTTCCAGAGCTGAGATATCGAAACTCAAAATTTCGACCCGAAAAAAAAACGAAAGGGGTACCACTGTCGTTTTTTTTTTCGGGTCAAAATTTTGACTTTCTCTGATCTTCTTGAAACTCTGGATTATGATAGAGGGCCCTGAGAATTAGACCTGAGTGCAAAAATGGAGGTTCTAGACCCTTCCAGAGCTGAGATATCGAAAATCAAAATTTCGACCCGAAAAAAAAACGAAAGGGGTACCACTGTCGTTTTTTTTTTTGGGTCGAAATTTTTACTTTCTCTGATCTTCTTGAAACTCTGGATTATGATAGAGGGCCTTGAGAATTATACCTGAGTGCAAAACTGGAGGTTCTAGACCCTTCCAGAGCTGAGATATCGAAACTCAAAATTTCGACCCGAAAAAAAAACGAAAGGGGTACCACTGTCGTTTTTTTTTTTGGGTCGAAATTTTGACTTTCTCTGATCTTCTTGAAACTCTGGATTATGATAGAGGGCCTTGAGAATTATACCTGAGTGCAAAAATGGAGGTTCTAGACCCTTCCAGAGCTGAGATATCGAAACTCAAAATTTCGACCCGAAAAAAAAACGAAAGGGGTACCACTGTCGTTTTTTTTTCGGGTCAAAATTTTGACTTTCTCTGATCTTCTTGAAACTCTGGATTATGATAGAGGGCCCTGAGAATTAGACCTGAGTGCAAAAATGGAGGCTCTAGACCCTTCCAGAGCTGAGATATCGAAACTCAAAATTTCGACCCGAAAAAAAAACGAAAGGGGTACCACTGTCGTTTTTTTTTTTTGGGTCAAAATTTCACTTTCTCTGATCTTCTTGAAACTCTGGATTATGATAGAGGGCCCTGAGAATTAGACCTGAGTGCAAAAATGGAGGTTCTAGACCCGTCCAGAGCTGAGATATCGAAACTCAAAATTTTGACCCGGAAAAAAAACGAAAGGGGTACCACTGTCGTTTTTTTTTGGGGTCGAAATTTTGACTTTCTCTGATCTTCTTGAAACTCTGGATTATGATAGAGGGCCTTGAGAATTAGACCTGAGTGCAAAAATGGAGGCTCTAGACCGTTCTAGAGCTGAGATATTGAAACTCAAAATTTCGACCCGAAAAAAAAAAACGAAAGGGGTACCACTGTCGTTTTTTTTTTTCGGGTCAAAATTTCACTTTCTCTGATCTTCTTGAAACTCTGGATTATGATAGAGGGCCCTGAGAATTAGACCTGAGTGCAAAAATGGAGGTTCTAGACCCTTCCAGAGCTGAGATATCGAAACTCAAAATTTCGACCCGAAAAAAAAAACGAAAGGGGTACCACTGTCGTTTTTTTTTTGGGGTCGAAATTTTGACTTTCTCTGATCTTCTTGAAACTCTGGATTATGATAGAGGGCCTTGAGAATTAGACCTGAATGCAAAAATGGAGGCTCTAGACCGTTCTAGAGCTGAGATATTGAAACTCAAAATTTCGACCCGAAAAAAAAACGAAAGGGGTACCACTGTCGTTTTTTTTTTTCGGGTCAAAATTTGACTTTCTCTGATCCTCTTGAAACTCTGGATTATGATAGAGGGCCCTGAGAATTAGACCTGAGTGCAAAAATGGAGGCTCTAGACCCTTCCAGAGCTGAGATATTGAAACTCAAAATTTCGACCCCCCAAAAAAACGAAAGGGGTACCACTGTCGTTTTTTTTTGGGGGTCGAAATTTTGACTTTCTCTGATCTTCTTGAAACTCTGGATTATGATAGAGGGCCCTGAGAATTAGACCTGAGTGCAAAAATGGAGGTTCTAGACCCTTCCAGAGCTGAGATATCGAAAATCAAAATTTTGACCCGAAAAAAAACCGAAAGGGGTACCACTGTCGTTTTTTTTTTGGGTCGAAATTTTGACTTTCTCTGATCTTCTTGAAACTCTGGATTATGATAGAGGGCCCTAAGAATTAGACCTGAGTGCAAAAATGGAGGTTCTAGACCCTTCCAGAGCTGAGATATCGAAACTCAAAATTTCGACCCGAAAAAAAAACGAAAGGGGTACCACTGTCGTTTTTTTTTTTGGGTCGAAATTTTTACTTTCTCTGATCTTCTTGAAACTCTGGATTATGATAGAGGGCCTTGAGAATTATACCTGAGTGCAAAAATGGAGGTTCTAGACCCTTCCAGAGCTGAGATATCGAAACTCAAAATTTCGACCCGAAAAAAAAACGAAAGGGGTACCACTGTCGTTTTTTTTTTCGGGTCAAAATTTTGACTTTCTCTGATCTTCTTGAAACTCTGGATTATGATAGAGGGCCCTGAGAATTAGACCTGAGTGCAAAAATGGAGGTTCTAGACCCTTCCAGAGCTGAGATATCGAAACTCAAAATTTCGACCCGAAAAAAAAACGAAAGGGGTACCACTGTCGTTTTTTTTTTGGGTCAAAATTTTGACTTTCTCTGATCTTCTTGAAACTCTGGATTATGATAGAGGGCCCTGAGAATTAGACCTGAGTGCAAAAATGGAGGCTCTAGACCGTTCTAGAGCTGAGATATTGAAACTCAAAATTTCGACCCGAAAAAAAAACGAAAGGGGTACCACTGTCGTTTTTTTTTTCGGGTCAAAATTTGACTTTCTCTGATCCTCTTGAAACTCTGGATTATGATAGAGGGCCCTGAGAATTAGACCTGAGTGCAAAAATGGAGGTTCTAGACCCTTCCAGAGCTGAGATATCGAAACTCAAAATTTTGACCCGAAAAAAAAACGAAAGGGGTACCACTGTCGTTTTTTTTTCGGGTCAAAATTTTGAGTTTCTCGGATCTTCTTGAAACTCTGGATTATTATAGAGGGCCCTGAGAATTAGACCTGAGTGCAAAAATGGAGGTTCTAGACCCTTCCAGAGCTGAGATATCGAAACTCAAAATTTCGACCCGAAAAAAAAAACGAAAGGGGTACCACTGTCGTTTTTTTTTTGGGTCAAAATTTTTACTTTCTCTGATCTTCTTGAAACTCTGGATTATGATAGAGGGCATTGAGAATTAGACCTGAGTGCAAAAATGGAGGTTCTAGACCCTTCCAGAGCTGAGATATCGAAACTCAATTTTGACCCGAAAAAAAAAACGAAAGGGGTACCACTGTCGTTTTTTTTTTGGGTCAAAATTTTTACTTTCTTTGATCTTCTTGAAACTCTGGATTATGATAGAGGGCCCTGAGAATTAGACCTGAGTGCAAAAATGGAGGCTCTAGACCCGTCCAGAGCTGAGATATCGAAACTCAAAATTTTGACCCGAAAAAAAAAACAAAAGGGGTACCACTGTCGTTTTTTTTTTGGGTCGAAATTTTGACTTTCTCTGATCTTCTTGAAACTCTGGATTATGATAGAGGGCCTTGAGAATTAGACCTGAGTGCAAAAATGGAGGTTGTAGACCCTTCCAGAGCTGAGATATCGAAACTCAAAATTTCGACCCGAAAAAAAAACGAAAGGGGTACCACTGTCGTTTTTTTTTTCGGGTCAAAATTTTGACTTTCTCTGATCTTCTTGAAACTCTGGATTATGATAGAGGGCCCTGAGAATTAGACCTGAGTGCAAAAATGGAGGTTCTAGACCCTTCCAGAGCTGAGATATCGAAACTCAAAATTTCGACCCGAAAAAAAAACGAAAGGGGTACCACTGTCGTTTTTTTTTTGGGTCAAAATTTTTACTTTCTCTGATCTTCTTGAAACTCTGGATTATGATAGAGGGCCCTGAGAATTAGACCTGAGTGCAAAAATGGAGGTTCTAGACCCGTCCAGAGCTAAGATATCGAAACTCAAAATTTTGACCCGAAAAAAAAACGAAAGGGGTACCACTGTCGTTTTTTTTGGGGGTCGAAATTTTGACTTTCTCTGATCTTCTTGAAACTCTGGATTATGATAGAGGGCCCTGAGAATTAGACCTGAGTGCAAAAATGGAGGCTCTAGACCGTTCTAGAGCTGAGATATTGAAACTCAAAATTTTGACCCGAAAAAAAACGAAAGGGGTACCACTGTCGTTTTTTTTTTGGGGTCGAAATTTTGACTTTCTCTGATCTTCTTGAAACTCTGGATTCTGATAGAGGGCCCTGAGAATTAGACCTGAGTGCAAAAATGGAGGCTCTAGACCGTTCTAGAGCTGAGATATTGAAACTCAAAATTTCGACCCGAAAAAAAAACGAAAGGGGTACCACTGTCGTTTTTTTTTTTCGGGTCAAAATTTCACTTTCTCTGATCTTCTTGAAACTCTGGATTATGATAGAGGGCCCTGAGAATTAGACCTGAGAGCAAAAATGGAGGTTCTAGACCCGTCCAGAGCTGAGATATCGAAACTCAAAATTTCGACCCGAAAAAAAAACGAAAGGGGTACCACTGTGGTTTTTTTTTTCGGGTCAAAATTTGACTTTCTCTGATCCTCTTGAAACTGTGGATTATGACAGAGGGCCCTGAGAATTAGACCTGAGTGCAAAAATGGAGGTTCTAGACCCGTCCAGAGCTGAGATATCGAAACTCAAAATTTTGACACGAAAAAAAACCGAAAGGGGTACCACTGTCGTTTTTTTTTTGGGTCGAAATTTTGACTTTCTCTGATCTTCTTGAAACTCTGGATTATGATAGAGGGCCTTGAGAATTAGACCTGAGTGCAAAAATGGAGGCTCTAGACCGTTCTAGAGCTGAGATATTGAAACTCAAAATTTCGACCCGAAAAAAAAACGAAAGGGGTACCACTGTCGTTTTTTTTTTTTGGATCGAAATTTTGACTTTCTCTGATCTTCTTGAAACTCTGGATTATGATAGAGGGCCCTGAGAATTAGACCTGAGTGCAAAAATGGAGGCTCTAGACCCTTCCAGAGCTGAGATATCGAAACTCAAAATTTCGACCCGAAAAAAAAACGAAAGGGGTACCACTGTCGTTTTTTTTTTTCGGGTCAAAATTTCACTTTCTCTGATCTTCTTGAAACTCTGGATTATGATAGAGGGCCCTGAGAATTAGACCTGAGTGCAAAAATGGAGGTTCTAGACCCTTCCAGAGCTGAGATATCGAAACTCAAAATTTCGACCCGAAAAAAAAACGAAAGGGGTACCACTGTCGTTTTTTTTTTTGGTCGAAATTTTGACTTTCTCTGATCTTCTTGAAACTCTGGATTATGATAGAGGGCATTGAGAATTAGACCTGAGTGCAAAAATGGAGGTTCTAGACCCTTCCAGAGCTGAGATATCGAAACTCAAAATTTCGACCCGAAAAAAAAACGAAAGGGGTACCACTGTCGTTTTTTTTTCGGGTCAAAATTTTGACTTTCTCTGATCTTCTTGAAACTCTGGATTATGATAGAGGGCCCTGAGAATTAGACCTGAGTGCAAAAATGGAGGTTCTAGACCCTTCCAGAGCTGAGATATCGAAACTCAAAATTTCGACCCGAAAAAAAAACGAAAGGGGTACCACTGTCGTTTTTTTTTTGGGTCAAAATTTTGACTTTCTCTGATCTTCTTGAAACTCTGGATTATGATAGAGGGCCTTGAGAATTATACCTGAGTGCAAAAATGGAGGTTCTAGACCCTTCCAGAGCTGAGATATCGAAACTCAAAATTTCGACCCGAAAAAAAAACGAAAGGGGTACCACTGTCGTTTTTTTTTTGGGTCAAAATTTTGACTTTCTCTGATCTTCTTGAAACTCTGGATTATGATAGAGGGCCCTGAGAATTAGACCTGAGTGCAAAAATGGAGGTTCTAGACCCTTCCAGAGCTGAGATATCGAAACTCAAAATTTCGACCCGAAAAAAAAACGAAAGGGGTACCACTGTCGTTTTTTTTTTTTCGGGTCAAAATTTGACTTTCTCTGATCCTCTTGAAACTCTGGATTATGATAGAGGGCCCTGAGAATTAGACCTGAGTGCAAAAATGGAGGCTCTAGACCCTTCCAGAGCTGAGATATTGAAACTCAAAATTTCGACCCCCCAAAAAAACGAAAGGGGTACCACTGTCGTTTTTTTTTTTGGGGTCGAAATTTTGACTTTCTCTGATCTTCTTGAAACTCTGGATTATGATAGAGGGCCCTGAGAATTAGACCTGAGTGCAAAAATGGAGGTTTTAGACCCTTCCAGAGCTGAGATATCAAAACTCAAAATTTTGACCCGAAAAAAAACCGAAAGGGGTACCACTGTCGTTTTTTTTTTGGGTCGAAATTTTGACTTTCTCTGATCTTCTTGAAACTCTGGATTATGATAGAGGGCCCTAAGAATTAGACCTGAGTGCAAAAATGGAGGTTCTAGACCCTTCCAGAGCTGAGATATCGAAACTCAAAATTTCGACCCGAAAAAAAAACGAAAGGGGTACCACTGTCGTTTTTTTTTTTGGGTCGAAATTTTGACTTTCTCTGATCTTCTTGAAACTCTGGATTATGATAGAGGGCCTTGAGAATTATACCTGAGTGCAAAAATGGAGGTTCTAGACCCTTCCAGAGCTGAGATATCGAAACTCAAAATTTCGACCCGAAAAAAAAACGAAAGGGGTACCACTGTCGTTTTTTTTTCGGGTCAAAATTTTGACTTTCTCTGATCTTCTTGAAACTCTGGATTATGATAGAGGGCCCTGAGAATTAGACCTGAGTGCAAAAATGGAGGTTCTAGACCCTTCCAGAGCTGAGATATCGAAACTCAAAATTTCGACCCGAAAAAAAAAACGAAAGGGGTACCACTGTCGTTTTTTTTTTGGGTCAAAATTTTGACTTTCTCTGATCTTCTTGAAACTCTGGATTATGATAGAGGGCCCTGAGAATTAGACCTGAGTGCAAAAATGGAGGTTCTAGACCCTTCCAGAGCTGAGATATCGAAACTCAAAATTTCGACCCGAAAAAAAAACGAAAGGGGTACCACTGTCGTTTTTTTTTTTGGGTCGAAATTTTGACTTTCTCTGATCTTCTTGAAACTCTGGATTATGATAGAGGGCCTTGAGAATTATACTTGAGTGCAAAAATGGAGGTTCTAGACCCTTCCAGAGCTGAGATATCGAAACTCAAAATTTCGACCCGAAAAAAAAACGAAAGGGGTACCACTGTCGTTTTTTTTTCAGGTCAAAATTTTGACTTTCTCTGATCTTCTTGAAACTCTGGATTATGATAGAGGGCCTTGAGAATTATACCTGAGTGCAAAAATGGAGGTTCTAGACCCTTCCAGAGCTGAGATATCGAAACTCAAAATTTCGACCCGAAAAAAAAACGAAAGGGGTACCACTGTCGTTTTTTTTTTGGGTCAAAATTTTGACTTTCTCTGATCTTCTTGAAACTCTGGATTATGATAGAGGGCCCTGAGAATTAGACCTGAGTGCAAAAATGGAGGTTCTAGACCCTTCCAGAGCTGAGATATCGAAACTCAAAATTTCGACCCGAAAAAAAAACGAAAGGGGTACCACTGTCGTTTTTTTTTTGGGTCAAAATTTTGACTTTCTCTGATCTTCTTGAAACTCTGGATTATGATAGAGGGCCCTGAGAATTAGACCTGAGTGCAAAAATGGAGGTTCTAGACCCTTCCAGAGCTGAGATATCGAAACTCAAAATTTCGACCCGAAAAAAAAACGAAAGGGGTACCACTGTCGTTTTTTTTTTCAGGTCAAAATTTTGACTTTCTCTGATCTTCTTGAAACTCTGGATTATGATAGAGGGCCCTGAGAATTAGACCTGAGTGCAAAAATGGAGGTTCTAGACCCTTCCAGAGCTGAGATATCGAAACTCAAAATTTCGACCCGAAAAAAAAACGAAAGGGGTACCACTGTCGTTTTTTTTTTGGGTCAAAATTTTGAGTTTCTCGGATCTTCTTGAAACTCTGGATTATGATAGAGGGCCCTGAGAATTAGACCTGAGTGCAAAAATGGAGGCTCTAGACCGTTCTAGAGCTGAGATATTGAAACTCAAAATTTCGACCCGAAAAAAAAACGAAAGGGGTACCACTGTCGTTTTTTTTTTCGGGTCAAAATTTGACTTTCTCTGATCCTCTTGAAACTCTGGATTATGATAGAGGGCCTTGAGAATTAGACCTGAGTGCAAAAATGGAGGCTCTAGACCGTTCTAGAGCTGAGATATTGAAACTCAAAATTTCGACCCGAAAAAAAAACGAAAGGGGTACCACTGTCGTTTTTTTTTTGGGTCGAAATTTTGACTTTCTCTGATCTTCTTGAAACTCTGGATTATGATAGAGGGCCCTGAGAATTAGACCTGAGTGCAAAAATGGAGGCTCTAGACCCTTCCAGAGCTGAGATATCGAAACTCAAAATTTCGACCCGAAAAAAAAACGAAAGGGGTACCACTGTCGTTTTTTTTTTTCGGGTCAAAATTTCACTTTCTCTGATCTTCTTGAAACTCTGGATTATGATAGAGGGCCCTGAGAATTAGACCTGAGTGCAAAAATGGAGGTTCTAGACCCTTCCAGAGCTGAGATATCGAAACTCAAAATTTCGACCCGAAAAAAAAACGAAAGGGGTACCACTGTCGTTTTTTTTTTGGGTCGAAATTTTGACTTTCTCTGATCTTCTTGAAACTCTGGATTATGATAGAGGGCCTTGAGAATTAGACCTGAGTGCAAAAATGGAGGTTGTAGACCCTTCCAGAGCTGAGATATCGAAACTCAAAATTTCGACCCGAAAAAAAAACCGAAAGGGGTACCACTGTCGTTTTTTTTTCGGGTCAAAATTTTGACTTTCTCTGATCTTCTTGAAACTCTGGATTATGATAGAGGGCCCTGAGAATTAGACCTGAGTGCAAAAATGGAGGTTCTAGACCCTTCCAGAGCTGAGATATCGAAACTCAAAATTTCGACCCGAAAAAAAACGAAAGGGGTACCACTGTCGTTTTTTTTTGGGGTCAAAATTTTTACTTTCTCTGATCTTCTTGAAACTCTGGATTATGATAGAGGGCCCTGAGAATTAGACCTGAGTGCAAAAATGGAGGTTCTAGACCCGTCCAGAGCTAAGATATCGAAACTCAAAATTTTGACCCGAAAAAAAAACGAAAGGGGTACCACTGTCGTTTTTTTTTTGGGTCGAAATTTTGACTTTCTCTGATCTTCTTGAAACTCTGGATTATGATAGAGGGCCTTGAGAATTAGACCTGAGTGCAAAAATGGAGGTTGTAGACCCTTCCAGAGCTGAGATATCGAAACTCAAAATTTCGACACGAAAAAAAAAACGAAAGGGGTACCACTGTCGTTTTTTTTTCGGGTCAAAATTTTGACTTTCTCTGATCTTCTTGAAACTCTGGATTATAATAGAGGGCCCTGAGAATTAGACCTGAGTGCAAAAATGGAGGTTCTAGACCCTTCCAGAGCTGAGATATCGAAACTCAAAATTTCGACCCGAAAAAAAACGAAAGGGGTACCACTGTCGTTTTTTTTTCGGGTCAAAATTTTGACTTTCTCTGATCTTCTTGAAACTCTGGATTATTATAGAGGGCCCTGAGAATTAGACCTGAGTGCAAAAATGGAGGTTCTAGACCCTTCCAGAGCTGAGATATCGAAACTCAAAATTTCGACCCGAAAAAAAAAACGAAAGGGGTACCACTGTCGTTTTTTTTTTGGGTCAAAATTTTTACTTTCTCTGATCTTCTTGAAACTCTGGATTATGATAGAGGGCCCTGAGAATTAGACCTGAGTGCAAAAATGGAGGCTCTAGACCCGTCCAGAGCTGAGATATCGAAACTCAAAATTTTGACCCGAAAAAAAAACGAAAGGGGTACCACTGTCGTTTTTTTTTTTGGGTCGAAATTTTGACTTTCTCTGATCTTCTTGAAACTCTGGATTATGATAGAGGGCCTTGAGAATTAGACCTGAGTGCAAAAATGGAGGTTGTAGACCCTTCCAGAGCTGAGATATCGAAACTCAAAATTTCGACCCGAAAAAAAAACGAAAGGGGTACCACTGTCGTTTTTTTTTTCGGGTCAAAATTTTGACTTTCTCTGATCTTCTTGAAACTCTGGATTATGATAGAGGGCCCTGAGAATTAGACCTGAGTGCAAAAATGGAGGTTCTAGACCCTTCCAGAGCTGAGATATCGAAACTCAAAATTTCGACCTGAAAAAAAAACGAAAGGGGTACCACTGTCGTTTTTTTTTTGGGTCAAAATTTTTACTTTCTCTGATCTTCTTGAAACTCTGGATTATGATAGAGGGCCCTGAGAATTAGACCTGAGTGCAAAAATGGAGGTTCTAGACCCGTCCAGAGCTAAGATATCGAAACTCAAAATTTTGACCCGAAAAAAAAACGAAAGGGGTACCACTGTCGTTTTTTTTGGGGGTCGAAATTTTGACTTTCTCTGATCTTCTTGAAACTCTGGATTATGATAGAGGGCCCTGAGAATTAGACCTGAGTGCAAAAATGGAGGCTCTAGACCGTTCTAGAGCTGAGATATTGAAACTCAAAATTTTGACCCGAAAAAAAAACGAAAGGGGTACCACTGTCGTTTTTTTTTGGGGTCGAAATTTTGACTTTCTCTGATCTTCTTGAAACTCTGGATTATGATAGAGGGCCCTGAGAATTAGACCTGAGTGCAAAAATGGAGGCTCTAGACCCTTCCAGAGCTGAGATATCGAAACTCAAAATTTCGACCCGAAAAAAAAACGAAAGGGGTACCACTGTCGTTTTTTTTTTTCGGGTCAAAATTTCACTTTCTCTGATCTTCTTGAAACTCTGGATTATGATAGAGGGCCCTGAGAATTAGACCTGAGTGCAAAAATGGAGGTTCTAGACCCTTCCAGAGCTGAGATATCGAAACTCAAAATTTCGACCCGAAAAAAAAACGAAAGGGGTACCACTGTCGTTTTTTTTTTGGGTCGAAATTTTGACTTTCTCTGATCTTCTTGAAACTCTGGATTATGATAGAGGGCCTTTAGAATTATACCTGAGTGCAAAAATGGAGGTTCTAGACCCTTCCAGAGCTGAGATATCGAAACTCAAAATTTCGACCCGAAAAAAAAACGAAAGGGGTACCACTGTCGTTTTTTTTTCGGGTCAAAATTTTGACTTTCTCTGATCTTCTTGAAACTCTGGATTATGATAGAGGGCCCTGAGAATTAGACCTGAGTGCAAAAATGGAGGTTCTAGACCCTTCCAGAGCTGAGATATCGAAACTCAAAATTTCGACCCGAAAAAAAAACGAAAGGGGTACCACTGTCGTTTTTTTTTTTTGGGTCAAAATTTTGACTTTCTCTGATCTTCTTGAAACTCTGGATTATGATAGAGGGCCCTGAGAATTAGACCTGAGTGCAAAAATGGAGGCTCTAGACCGTTCTAGAGCTGAGATATTGAAACTCAAAATTTCGACCCGAAAAAAAAACGAAAGGGGTACCACTGTCGTTTTTTTTTTCGGGTCAAAATTTGACTTTCTCTGATCCTCTTGAAACTCTGGATTATGACAGAGGGCCCTGAGAATTAGACCTGAGTGCAAAAATGGAGGTTCTAGACCCGTCCAGAGCTGAGATATCGAAACTCAAAATTTTGACCCGAAAAAAAAACGAAAGGGGTACCACTGTCGTTTTTTTTTTTGGGGTCGAAATTTTGACTTTCTCTGATCTTCTTGAAACTCTGGATTATGATAGAGGGCCTTGAGAATTAGACCTGAGTGCAAAAATGGAGGCTCTAGACCGTTCTAGAGCTGAGATATTGAAACTCAAAATTTCGACCCGAAAAAAAAACGAAAGGGGTACCACTGTCGTTTTTTTTTTTTCGGGTCAAAATTTGACTTTCTCTGATCCTCTTGAAACTCTGGATTATGATAGAGGGCCCTGAGAATTAGACCTGAGTGCAAAAATGGAGGCTCTAGACCCTTCCAGAGCTGAGATATTGAAACTCAAAATTTCGACCCCCCAAAAAAACGAAAGGGGTACCACTGTCGTTTTTTTTTTTGGGGTCGAAATTTTGACTTTCTCTGATCTTCTTGAAACTCTGGATTATGATAGAGGGCCCTGAGAATTAGACCTGAGTGCAAAAATGGAGGTTTTAGACCCTTCCAGAGCTGAGATATCGAAACTCAAAATTTTGACCCGAAAAAAAACCGAAAGGGGTACCACTGTCGTTTTTTTTTTGGGTCGAAATTTTGACTTTCTCTGATCTTCTTGAAACTCTGGATTATGATAGAGGGCCCTAAGAATTAGACCTGAGTGCAAAAATGGAGGTTCTAGACCCTTCCAGAGCTGAGATATCGAAACTCAAAATTTCGACCCGAAAAAAAAACGAAAGGGGTACCACTGTCGTTTTTTTTTTGGGTCGAAATTTTGACTTTCTCTGATCTTCTTGAAACTCTGGATTATGATAGAGGGCCTTGAGAATTATACCTGAGTGCAAAAATGGAGGTTCTAGACCCTTCCAGAGCTGAGATATCGAAACTCAAAATTTCGACCCGAAAAAAAAACGAAAGGGGTACCACTGTCGTTTTTTTTTTCGGGTCAAAATTTTGACTTTCTCTGATCTTCTTGAAACTCTGGATTATGATAGAGGGCCCTGAGAATTAGACCTGAGTGCAAAAATGGAGGTTCTAGACCCTTCCAGAGCTGAGATATCGAAACTCAAAATTTCGACCCGAAAAAAAAACGAAAGGGGTACCACTGTCGTTTTTTTTTTGGGTCAAAATTTTGACTTTCTCTGATCTTCTTGAAACTCTGGATTATGATAGAGGGCCCTGAGAATTAGACCTGAGTGCAAAAATGGAGGTTCTAGACCCTTCCAGAGCTGAGATATCGAAACTCAAAATTTCGACCCGAAAAAAAAACGAAAGGGGTACCACTGTCGTTTTTTTTTTTGGGTCGAAATTTTGACTTTCTCTGATCTTCTTGAAACTCTGGATTATGATAGAGGGCCTTGAGAATTATACCTGAGTGCAAAAATGGAGGTTCTAGACCCTTCCAGAGCTGAGATATCGAAACTCAAAATTTCGACCCGAAAAAAAAACGAAAGGGGTACCACTGTCGTTTTTTTTTCAGGTCAAAATTTTGACTTTCTCTGATCTTCTTGAAACTCTGGATTATGATAGAGGGCCTTGAGAATTATACCTGAGTGCAACAATGGAGGTTCTAGACCCTTCCAGAGCTGAGATATCGAAACTCAAAATTTCGACCCGAAAAAAAAACGAAAGGGGTACCACTGTCGTTTTTTTTTTTGGGTCAAAATTTTGACTTTCTCTGATCTTCTTGAAACTCTGGATTATGATAGAGGGCCCTGAGAATTAGACCTGAGTGCAAAAATGGAGGTTCTAGACCCTTCCAGAGCTGAGATATCGAAACTCAAAATTTCGACCCGAAAAAAAAACGAAAGGGGTACCACTGTCGTTTTTTTTTTTTCGGGTCAAAATTTGACTTTCTCTGATCCTCTTGAAACTCTGGATTATGATAGAGGGCCCTGAGAATTAGACCTGAGTGCAAAAATGGAGGCTCTAGACCCTTCCAGAGCTGAGATATTGAAACTCAAAATTTCGACCCCCAAAAAAAACGAAAGGGGTACCACTGTCGTTTTTTTTTTTGGGGTCGAAATTTTGACTTTCTCTGATCTTCTTGAAACTCTGGATTATGATAGAGGGCCCTGAGAATTAGACCTGAGTGCAAAAATGGAGGTTTTAGACCCTTCCAGAGCTGAGATATCGAAACTCAAAATTTTGACCCGAAAAAAAACCGAAAGGGGTACCACTGTCGTTTTTTTTTTGGGTCGAAATTTTGACTTTCTCTGATCTTCTTGAAACTCTGGATTATGATAGAGGGCCCTGAGAATTAGACCTGAGTGCAAAAATGGAGGTTCTAGACCCTTCCAGAGCTGAGATATCGAAACTCAAAATTTCGACCCGAAAAAAAAACGAAAGGGGTACCACTGTCGTTTTTTTTTTGGGTCAAAATTTTGACTTTCTCTGATCTTCTTGAAACTCTGGATTATGATAGAGGGCCCTGAGAATTAGACCTGAGTGCAAAAATGGAGGTTCTAGACCCTTCCAGAGCTGAGATATCGAAACTCAAAATTTCGACCCGAAAAAAAAACGAAAGGGGTACCACTGTCGTTTTTTTTTTTGGGTCGAAATTTTGACTTTCTCTGATCTTCTTGAAACTCTGGATTATGATAGAGGGCCTTGAGAATTATACCTGAGTGCAAAAATGGAGGTTCTAGACCCTTCCAGAGCTGAGATATCGAAACTCAAAATTTCGACCCGAAAAAAAAACGAAAGGGGTACCACTGTCGTTTTTTTTTCAGGTCAAAATTTTGACTTTCTCTGATCTTCTTGAAACTCTGGATTATGATAGAGGGCCTTGAGAATTATACTTGAGTGCAAAAATGGAGGTTCTAGACCCTTCCAGAGCTGAGATATCGAAACTCAAAATTTCGACCCGAAAAAAAAACGAAAGGGGTACCACTGTCGTTTTTTTTTTGGGTCAAAATTTTGACTTTCTCTGATCTTCTTGAAACTCTGGATTATGATAGAGGGCCCTGAGAATTAGACCTGAGTGCAAAAATGGAGGTTCTAGACCCTTCCAGAGCTGAGATATCGAAACTCAAAATTTCGACCCGAAAAAAAAACGAAAGGGGTACCACTGTCGTTTTTTTTTTTCGGGTCAAAATTTGACTTTCTCTGATCCTCTTGAAACTCTGGATTATGATAGAGGGCCCTGAGAATTAGACCTGAGTGCAAAAATGGAGGCTCTAGACCCTTCCAGAGCTGAGATATTGAAACTCAAAATTTCGACCCCCAAAAAAAACGAAAGGGGTACCACTGTCGTTTTTTTTTTTGGGGTCGAAATTTTGACTTTCTCTGATCTTCTTGAAACTCTGGATTATGATAGAGGGCCCTGAGAATTAGACCTGAGTGCAAAAATGGAGGTTTTAGACCCTTCCAGAGCTGAGATATCGAAACTCAAAATTTTGACCCGAAAAAAAACCGAAAGGGGTACCACTGTCGTTTTTTTTTTGGGTCGAAATTTTGACTTTCTCTGATCTTCTTGAAACTCTGGATTATGATAGAGGGCCCTAAGAATTAGACCTGAGTGCAAAAATGGAGGTTCTAGACCCTTCCAGAGCTGAGATATCGAAACTCAAAATTTCGACCCGAAAAAAAAACGAAAGGGGTACCACTGTCGTTTTTTTTTCGGGTCAAAATTTTGACTTTCTCTGATCTTCTTGAAACTCTGGATTATGATAGAGGGCCCTGAGAATTAGACCTGAGTGCAAAAATGGAGGTTCTAGACCCTTCCAGAGCTGAGATATCGAAACTCAAAATTTCGACCCGAAAAAAAAACGAAAGGGGTACCACTGTCGTTTTTTTTTTGGGTCAAAATTTTGACTTTCTCTGATCTTCTTGAAACTCTGGATTATGATAGAGGGCCCTGAGAATTAGACCTGAGTGCAAAAATGGAGGTTCTAGACCCTTCCAGAGCTGAGATATCGAAACTCAAAATTTCGACCCGAAAAAAAAACGAAAGGGGTACCACTGTCGTTTTTTTTTTTGGGTCGAAATTTTGACTTTCTCTGATCTTCTTGAAACTCTGGATTATGATAGAGGGCCTTGAGAATTATACCTGAGTGCAAAAATGGAGGTTCTAGACCCTTCCAGAGCTGAGATATCGAAACTCAAAATTTCGACCCGAAAAAAAAACGAAAGGGGTACCACTGTCGTTTTTTTTTCAGGTCAAAATTTTGACTTTCTCTGATCTTCTTGAAACTCTGGATTATGATAGAGGGCCTTGAGAATTATACCTGAGTGCAAAAATGGAGGTTCTAGACCCTTCCAGAGCTGAGATATCGAAACTCAAAATTTCGACCCGAAAAAAAAACGAAAGGGGTACCACTGTCGTTTTTCTTTTGGGTCAAAATTTTGACTTTCTCTGATCTTCTTGAAACTCTGGATTATGATAGAGGGCCCTGAGAATTAGACCTGAGTGCAAAAATGGAGGTTCTAGACCCTTCCAGAGCTGAGATATCGAAACTCAAAATTTCGACCCGAAAAAAAAACGAAAGGGGTACCACTGTCGTTTTTTTTTTGGGTCAAAATTTTGACTTTCTCTGATCTTCTTGAAACTCTGGATTATGATAGAGGGCCCTGAGAATTAGACCTGAGTGCAAAAATGGAGGTTCTAGACCCTTCCAGAGCTGAGATATCGAAACTCAAAATTTCGACCCGAAAAAAAAACGAAAGGGGTACCACTGTCGTTTTTTTTTTCAGGTCAAAATTTTGACTTTCTCTGATCTTCTTGAAACTCTGGATTATGATAGAGGGCCCTGAGAATTAGACCTGAGTGCAAAAATGGAGGTTCTAGACCCTTCCAGAGCTGAGATATCGAAACTCAAAATTTCGACCCGAAAAAAAAACGAAAGGGGTACCACTGTCGTTTTTTTTTTGGGTCAAAATTTTGAGTTTCTCGGATCTTCTTGAAACTCTGGATTATGATAGAGGGCCCTGAGAATTAGACCTGAGTGCAAAAATGGAGGCTCTAGACCGTTCTAGAGCTGAGATATTGAAACTCAAAATTTCGACCCGAAAAAAAAACGAAAGGGGTACCACTGTCGTTTTTTTTTTCGGGTCAAAATTTGACTTTCTCTGATCCTCTTGAAACTCTGGATTATGATAGAGGGCCTTGAGAATTAGACCTGAGTGCAAAAATGGAGGCTCTAGACCGTTCTAGAGCTGAGATATTGAAACTCAAAATTTCGACCCGAAAAAAAAACGAAAGGGGTACCACTGTCGTTTTTTTTTTGGGTCGAAATTTTGACTTTCTCTGATCTTCTTGAAACTCTGGATTATGATAGAGGGCCCTGAGAATTAGACCTGAGTGCAAAAATGGAGGCTCTAGACCCTTCCAGAGCTGAGATATCGAAACTCAAAATTTCGACCCGAAAAAAAAACGAAAGGGGTACCACTGTCGTTTTTTTTTTTCGGGTCAAAATTTCACTTTCTCTGATCTTCTTGAAACTCTGGATTATGATAGAGGGCCCTGAGAATTAGACCTGAGTGCAAAAATGGAGGTTCTAGACCCTTCCAGAGCTGAGATATCGAAACTCAAAATTTCGACCCGAAAAAAAAACGAAAGGGGTACCACTGTCGTTTTTTTTTTGGGTCGAAATTTTGACTTTCTCTGATCTTCTTGAAACTCTGGATTATGATAGAGGGCCTTGAGAATTATACCTGAGTGCAAAAATGGAGGTTCTAGACCCTTCCAGAGCTGAGATATCGAAACTCAAAATTTCGACCCGAAAAAAAAACGAAAGGGGTACCACTGTCGTTTTTTTTTTCGGGTCAAAATTTTGACTTTCTCTGATCTTCTTGAAACTCTGGATTATGATAGAGGGCCCTGAGAATTAGACCTGGGTGCAAAAATGGAGGTTCTAGACCCTTCCAGAGCTGAGATATCGAAACTCAAAATTTCGACCCGAAAAAAAAACGAAAGGGGTACCACTGTCGTTTTTTTTTTGGGTCAAAATTTTGACTTTCTCTGATCTTCTTGAAACTCTGGATTATGATAGAGGGCCCTGAGAATTAGACCTGAGTGCAAAAATGGAGGCTTTAGACCGTTCTAGAGCTGAGATATTGAAACTCAAAATTTCGACCCGAAAAAAAAACGAAAGGGGTACCACTGTCGTTTTTTTTTTTCGGGTCAAAATTTGACTTTCTCTGATCCTCTTGAAACTCTGGATTATGACAGAGGGCCCTGAGAAATAGACCTGAGTGCAAAAATGGAGGTTCTAGACCCGTCCAGAGCTGAGATATCGAAACTCAAAATTTTGACCCGAAAAAAAAACGAAAGGGGTACCACTGTCGTTTTTTTTTTGGGGTCGAAATTTTGACTTTCTCTGATCTTCTTGAAACTCTGGATTATGATAGAGGGCCTTGAGAATTAGACCTGAGTGCAAAAATGGAGGCTCTAGACCGTTCTAGAGCTGAGATATCGAAACTCAAAATTTCGACCCGAAAAAAAAACGAAAGGGGTACCACTGTCGTTTTTTTTTTTCGGGTCAAAATTTGACTTTCTCTGATCCTCTTGAAACTCTGGATTATGATAGAGGGCCCTGAGAATTAGACCTGAGTGCAAAAATGGAGGCTCTAGACCCTTCCAGAGCTGAGATATTGAAACTCAAAATTTCGACCCCCAAAAAAAACGAAAGGGGTACCACTGTCGTTTTTTTTGGGGGGTCGAAATTTTGACTTTCTCTGATCTTCTTGAAACTCTGGATTATGATAGAGGGCCCTAAGAATTAGACCTGAGTGCAAAAATGGAGGTTCTAGACCCTTCCAGAGCTGAGATATCGAAACTCAAAATTTCGACCCGAAAAAAAAACGAAAGGGGTACCACTGTCGTTTTTTTTTTTGGGTCGAAATTTTGACTTTCTCTGATCTTCTTGAAACTCTGGATTATGATAGAGGGCCTTGAGAATTATACCTGAGTGCAAAAATGGAGGTTCTAGACCCTTCCAGAGCTGAGATATCGAAACTCAAAATTTCGACCCGAAAAAAAAACGAAAGGGGTACCACTGTCGTTTTTTTTTCGGGTCAAAATTTTGACTTTCTCTGATCTTCTTGAAACTCTGGATTATGATAGAGGGCCCTGAGAATTAGACCTGAGTGCAAAAATGGAGGTTCTAGACCCTTCCAGAGCTGAGATATCGAAACTCAAAATTTCGACCCGAAAAAAAAACGAAAGGGGTACCACTGTCGTTTTTTTTTTGGGTCAAAATTTTGACTTTCTCTGATCTTCTTGAAACTCTGGATTATGATAGAGGGCCCTAAGAATTAGACCTGAGTGCAAAAATGGAGGCTCTAGACCGTTCTAGAGCTGAGATATTGAAACTCAAAATTTCGACCCGAAAAAAAAACGAAAGGGGTACCACTGTCGTTTTTTTTTTCGGGTCAAAATTTGACTTTCTCTGATCCTCTTGAAACTCTGGATTATGATAGAGGGCCCTGAGAATTAGACCTGAGTGCAAAAATGGAGGTTCTAGACCCTTCCAGAGCTGAGATATCGAAACTCAAAATTTTGACCCGAAAAAAAAACGAAAGGGGTACCACTGTCGTTTTTTTTTCGGGTCAAAATTTTGAGTTTCTCGGATCTTCTTGAAACTCTGGATTATTATAGAGGGCCCTGAGAATTAGACCTGAGTGCAAAAATGGAGGTTCTAGACCCTTCCAGAGCTGAGATATCGAAACTCAAAATTTCGACCCGAAAAAAAAAACGAAAGGGGTACCACTGTCGTTTTTTTTTTGGGTCGAAATTTTGACTTTCTCTGATCTTCTTGAAACTCTGGATTATGATAGAGGGCATTGAGAATTAGACCTGAGTGCAAAAATGGAGGTTCTAGACCCTTCCAGAGCTGAGATATCGAAACTCAAAATTTTGACCCGAAAAAAAAACGAAAGGGGTACCACTGTCGTTTTTTTTTCGGGTCAAAATTTTGACTTTCTCTGATCTTCTTGAAACTCTGGATTATTATAGAGGGCCCTGAGAATTAGACCTGAGTGCAAAAATGGAGGTTCTAGACCCTTCCAGAGCTGAGATATCGAAACTCAAAATTTCGACCCGAAAAAAAAAACGAAAGGGGTACCACTGTCGTTTTTTTTTTTCGGGTCAAAATTTGACTTTCTCTGATCTTCTTGAAACTCTGGATTATGATAGAGGGCATTGAGAATTAGACCTGAGTGCAAAAATGGAGGTTCTAGACCCTTCCAGAGCTGAGATATCGAAACTCAAAATTTTGACCCGAAAAAAAAACGAAAGGGGTACCACTGTCGTTTTTTTTTCGGGTCAAAATTTTGACTTTCTCTGATCTTCTTGAAACTCTGGATTATTATAGAGGGCCCTGAGAATTAGACCTGAGTGCAAAAATGGAGGTTCTAGACCCTTCCAGAGCTGAGATATCGAAACTCAAAATTTCGACCCGAAAAAAAAAAACGAAAGGGGTACCACTGTCGTTTTTTTTTTGGGTCAAAATTTTGACTTTCTCTGATCTTCTTGAAACTCTGGATTATGATAGAGGGCCCTGAGAATTAGACCTGAGTGCAAAAATGGAGGCTCTAGACCGTTCTAGAGCTGAGATATTGAAACTCAAAATTTCGACCCGAAAAAAAAACGAAAGGGGTACCACTGTCGTTTTTTTTTTCGGGTCAAAATTTGACTTTCTCTGATCCTCTTGAAACTCTGGATTATGACAGAGGGCCCTGAGAATTAGACCTGAGTGCAAAAATGGAGGTTCTAGACCCGTCCAGAGCTGAGATATCGAAACTCAAAATTTTGACCCGAAAAAAAAACGAAAGGGGTACCACTGTCGTTTTTTTTTTTGGGGTCGAAATTTTGACTTTCTCTGATCTTCTTGAAACTCTGGATTATGATAGAGGGCCTTGAGAATTAGACCTGAGTGCAAAAATGGAGGCTCTAGACCGTTCTAGAGCTGAGATATTGAAACTCAAAATTTCGACCCGAAAAAAAAACGAAAGGGGTACCACTGTCGTTTTTTTTTTTTCGGGTCAAAATTTGACTTTCTCTGATCCTCTTGAAACTCTGGATTATGATAGAGGGCCCTGAGAATTAGACCTGAGTGCAAAAATGGAGGCTCTAGACCCTTCCAGAGCTGAGATATTGAAACTCAAAATTTCGACCCCCCAAAAAAACGAAAGGGGTACCACTGTCGTTTTTTTTTTTGGGGTCGAAATTTTGACTTTCTCTGATCTTCTTGAAACTCTGGATTATGATAGAGGGCCCTGAGAATTAGACCTGAGTGCAAAAATGGAGGTTTTAGACCCTTCCAGAGCTGAGATATCGAAACTCAAAATTTTGACCCGAAAAAAAACCGAAAGGGGTACCACTGTCGTTTTTTTTTTGGGTCGAAATTTTGACTTTCTCTGATCTTCTTGAAACTCTGGATTATGATAGAGGGCCCTAAGAATTAGACCTGAGTGCAAAAATGGAGGTTCTAGACCCTTCCAGAGCTGAGATATCGAAACTCAAAATTTCGACCCGAAAAAAAAACGAAAGGGGTACCACTGTCGTTTTTTTTTTGGGTCGAAATTTTGACTTTCTCTGATCTTCTTGAAACTCTGGATTATGATAGAGGGCCTTGAGAATTATACCTGAGTGCAAAAATGGAGGTTCTAGACCCTTCCAGAGCTGAGATATCGAAACTCAAAATTTCGACCCGAAAAAAAAACGAAAGGGGTACCACTGTCGTTTTTTTTTTCGGGTCAAAATTTTGACTTTCTCTGATCTTCTTGAAACTCTGGATTATGATAGAGGGCCCTGAGAATTAGACCTGAGTGCAAAAATGGAGGTTCTAGACCCTTCCAGAGCTGAGATATCGAAACTCAAAATTTCGACCCGAAAAAAAAACGAAAGGGGTACCACTGTCGTTTTTTTTTTGGGTCAAAATTTTGACTTTCTCTGATCTTCTTGAAACTCTGGATTATGATAGAGGGCCCTGAGAATTAGACCTGAGTGCAAAAATGGAGGTTCTAGACCCTTCCAGAGCTGAGATATCGAAACTCAAAATTTCGACCCGAAAAAAAAACGAAAGGGGTACCACTGTCGTTTTTTTTTTTGGGTCGAAATTTTGACTTTCTCTGATCTTCTTGAAACTCTGGATTATGATAGAGGGCCTTGAGAATTATACCTGAGTGCAAAAATGGAGGTTCTAGACCCTTCCAGAGCTGAGATATCGAAACTCAAAATTTCGACCCGAAAAAAAAACGAAAGGGGTACCACTGTCGTTTTTTTTTCAGGTCAAAATTTTGACTTTCTCTGATCTTCTTGAAACTCTGGATTATGATAGAGGGCCTTGAGAATTATACCTGAGTGCAACAATGGAGGTTCTAGACCCTTCCAGAGCTGAGATATCGAAACTCAAAATTTCGACCCGAAAAAAAAACGAAAGGGGTACCACTGTCGTTTTTTTTTTGGGTCAAAATTTTGACTTTCTCTGATCTTCTTGAAACTCTGGATTATGATAGAGGGCCCTGAGAATTAGACCTGAGTGCAAAAATGGAGGTTCTAGACCCTTCCAGAGCTGAGATATCGAAACTCAAAATTTCAACCGAAAAAAAAACGAAAGGGGTACCACTGTCGTTTTTTTTTTTTCGGGTCAAAATTTGACTTTCTCTGATCCTCTTGAAACTCTGGATTATGATAGAGGGCCCTGAGAATTAGACCTGAGTGCAAAAATGGAGGCTCTAGACCCTTCCAGAGCTGAGATATTGAAACTCAAAATTTCGACCCCCAAAAAAAACGAAAGGGGTACCACTGTCGTTTTTTTTTTTGGGGTCGAAATTTTGACTTTCTCTGATCTTCTTGAAACTCTGGATTATGATAGAGGGCCCTGAGAATTAGACCTGAGTGCAAAAATGGAGGTTTTAGACCCTTCCAGAGCTGAGATATCGAAACTCAAAATTTTGACCCGAAAAAAAACCGAAAGGGGTACCACTGTCGTTTTTTTTTTGGGTCGAAATTTTGACTTTCTCTGATCTTCTTGAAACTCTGGATTATGATAGAGGGCCCTGAGAATTAGACCTGAGTGCAAAAATGGAGGTTCTAGACCCTTCCAGAGCTGAGATATCGAAACTCAAAATTTCGACCCGAAAAAAAAAACGAAAGGGGTACCACTGTCGTTTTTTTTTTGGGTCAAAATTTTGACTTTCTCTGATCTTCTTGAAACTCTGGATTATGATAGAGGGCCCTGAGAATTAGACCTGAGTGCAAAAATGGAGGTTCTAGACCCTTCCAGAGCTGAGATATCGAAACTCAAAATTTCGACCCGAAAAAAAAACGAAAGGGGTACCACTGTCGTTTTTTTTTTTGGGTCGAAATTTTGACTTTCTCTGATCTTCTTGAAACTCTGGATTATGATAGAGGGCCTTGAGAATTATACCTGAGTGCAAAAATGGAGGTTCTAGACCCTTCCAGAGCTGAGATATCGAAACTCAAAATTTCGACCCGAAAAAAAAACGAAAGGGGTACCACTGTCGTTTTTTTTTCAGGTCAAAATTTTGACTTTCTCTGATCTTCTTGAAACTCTGGATTATGATAGAGGGCCTTGAGAATTATACCTGAGTGCAAAAATGGAGGTTCTAGACCCTTCCAGAGCTGAGATATCGAAACTCAAAATTTCGACCCGAAAAAAAAACGAAAGGGGTACCACTGTCGTTTTTTTTTTGGGTCAAAATTTTGACTTTCTCTGATCTTCTTGAAACTCTGGATTATGATAGAGGGCCCTGAGAATTAGACCTGAGTGCAAAAATGGAGGTTCTAGACCCTTCCAGAGCTGAGATATCGAAACTCAAAATTTCGACCCGAAAAAAAAACGAAAGGGGTACCACTGTCGTTTTTTTTTTTCGGGTCAAAATTTGACTTTCTCTGATCCTCTTGAAACTCTGGATTATGATAGAGGGCCCTGAGAATTAGACCTGAGTGCAAAAATGGAGGCTCTAGACCCTTCCAGAGCTGAGATATTGAAACTCAAAATTTCGACCCCCAAAAAAAACGAAAGGGGTACCACTGTCGTTTTTTTTTTTGGGGTCGAAATTTTGACTTTCTCTGATCTTCTTGAAACTCTGGATTATGATAGAGGGCCCTGAGAATTAGACCTGAGTGCAAAAATGGAGGTTTTAGACCCTTCCAGAGCTGAGATATCGAAACTCAAAATTTTGACCCGAAAAAAAACCGAAAGGGGTACCACTGTCGTTTTTTTTTTGGGTCGAAATTTTGACTTTCTCTGATCTTCTTGAAACTCTGGATTATGATAGAGGGCCCTAAGAATTAGACCTGAGTGCAAAAATGGAGGTTCTAGACCCTTCCAGAGCTGAGATATCGAAACTCAAAATTTCGACCCGAAAAAAAAACGAAAGGGGTACCACTGTCGTTTTTTTTTTTGGGTCGAAATTTTGACTTTCTCTGATCTTCTTGAAACTCTGGATTATGATAGAGGGCCTTGAGAATTATACCTGAGTGCAAAAATGGAGGTTCTAGACCCTTCCAGAGCTGAGATATCGAAACTCAAAATTTCGACCCGAAAAAAAAACGAAAGGGGTACCACTGTCGTTTTTTTTTCGGGTCAAAATTTTGACTTTCTCTGATCTTCTTGAAACTCTGGATTATGATAGAGGGCCCTGAGAATTAGACCTGAGTGCAAAAATGGAGGTTCTAGACCCTTCCAGAGCTGAGATATCGAAACTCAAAATTTCGACCCGAAAAAAAAACGAAAGGGGTACCACTGTCGTTTTTTTTTTGGGTCAAAATTTTGACTTTCTCTGATCTTCTTGAAACTCTGGATTATGATAGAGGGCCCTGAGAATTAGACCTGAGTGCAAAAATGGAGGTTCTAGACCCTTCCAGAGCTGAGATATCGAAACTCAAAATTTCGACCCGAAAAAAAAACGAAAGGGGTACCACTGTCGTTTTTTTTTTTGGGTCGAAATTTTGACTTTCTCTGATCTTCTTGAAACTCTGGATTATGATAGAGGGCCTTGAGAATTATACCTGAGTGCAAAAATGGAGGTTCTAGACCCTTCCAGAGCTGAGATATCGAAACTCAAAATTTCGACCCGAAAAAAAAACGAAAGGGGTACCACTGTCGTTTTTTTTTCAGGTCAAAATTTTGACTTTCTCTGATCTTCTTGAAACTCTGGATTATGATAGAGGGCCTTGAGAATTATACCTGAGTGCAAAAATGGAGGTTCTAGACCCTTCCAGAGCTGAGATATCGAAACTCAAAATTTCGACCCGAAAAAAAAACGAAAGGGGTACCACTGTCGTTTTTCTTTTGGGTCAAAATTTTGACTTTCTCTGATCTTCTTGAAACTCTGGATTATGATAGAGGGCCCTGAGAATTAGACCTGAGTGCAAAAATGGAGGTTCTAGACCCTTCCAGAGCTGAGATATCGAAACTCAAAATTTCGACCCGAAAAAAAAACGAAAGGGGTACCACTGTCGTTTTTTTTTTGGGTCAAAATTTTGACTTTCTCTGATCTTCTTGAAACTCTGGATTATGATAGAGGGCCCTGAGAATTAGACCTGAGTGCAAAAATGGAGGTTCTAGACCCTTCCAGAGCTGAGATATCGAAACTCAAAATTTCGACCCGAAAAAAAAACGAAAGGGGTACCACTGTCGTTTTTTTTTTCAGGTCAAAATTTTGACTTTCTCTGATCTTCTTGAAACTCTGGATTATGATAGAGGGCCCTGAGAATTAGACCTGAGTGCAAAAATGGAGGTTCTAGACCCTTCCAGAGCTGAGATATCGAAACTCAAAATTTCGACCCGAAAAAAAAACGAAAGGGGTACCACTGTCGTTTTTTTTTTGGGTCAAAATTTTGAGTTTCTCGGATCTTCTTGAAACTCTGGATTATGATAGAGGGCCCTGAGAATTAGACCTGAGTGCAAAAATGGAGGCTCTAGACCGTTCTAGAGCTGAGATATTGAAACTCAAAATTTCGACCCGAAAAAAAAACGAAAGGGGTACCACTGTCGTTTTTTTTTTCGGGTCAAAATTTGACTTTCTCTGATCCTCTTGAAACTCTGGATTATGATAGAGGGCCTTGAGAATTAGACCTGAGTGCAAAAATGGAGGCTCTAGACCGTTCTAGAGCTGAGATATTGAAACTCAAAATTTCGACCCGAAAAAAAAACGAAAGGGGTACCACTGTCGTTTTTTTTTTGGGTCGAAATTTTGACTTTCTCTGATCTTCTTGAAACTCTGGATTATGATAGAGGGCCCTGAGAATTAGACCTGAGTGCAAAAATGGAGGCTCTAGACCCTTCCAGAGCTGAGATATCGAAACTCAAAATTTCGACCCGAAAAAAAAACGAAAGGGGTACCACTGTCGTTTTTTTTTTTCGGGTCAAAATTTCACTTTCTCTGATCTTCTTGAAACTCTGGATTATGATAGAGGGCCCTGAGAATTAGACCTGAGTGCAAAAATGGAGGTTCTAGACCCTTCCAGAGCTGAGATATCGAAACTCAAAATTTCGACCCGAAAAAAAAACGAAAGGGGTACCACTGTCGTTTTTTTTTTGGGTCGAAATTTTGACTTTCTCTGATCTTCTTGAAACTCTGGATTATGATAGAGGGCCTTGAGAATTATACCTGAGTGCAAAAATGGAGGTTCTAGACCCTTCCAGAGCTGAGATATCGAAACTCAAAATTTCGACCCGAAAAAAAAACGAAAGGGGTACCACTGTCGTTTTTTTTTTCGGGTCAAAATTTTGACTTTCTCTGATCTTCTTGAAACTCTGGATTATGATAGAGGGCCCTGAGAATTAGACCTGGGTGCAAAAATGGAGGTTCTAGACCCTTCCAGAGCTGAGATATCGAAACTCAAAATTTCGACCCGAAAAAAAAACGAAAGGGGTACCACTGTCGTTTTTTTTTTTGGGTCAAAATTTTGACTTTCTCTGATCTTCTTGAAACTCTGGATTATGATAGAGGGCCCTGAGAATTAGACCTGAGTGCAAAAATGGAGGCTTTAGACCGTTCTAGAGCTGAGATATTGAAACTCAAAATTTCGACCCGAAAAAAAAACGAAAGGGGTACCACTGTCGTTTTTTTTTTTCGGGTCAAAATTTGACTTTCTCTGATCCTCTTGAAACTCTGGATTATGACAGAGGGCCCTGAGAAATAGACCTGAGTGCAAAAATGGAGGTTCTAGACCCGTCCAGAGCTGAGATATCGAAACTCAAAATTTTGACCCGAAAAAAAAACGAAAGGGGTACCACTGTCGTTTTTTTTTTGGGGTCGAAATTTTGACTTTCTCTGATCTTCTTGAAACTCTGGATTATGATAGAGGGCCTTGAGAATTAGACCTGAGTGCAAAAATGGAGGCTCTAGACCGTTCTAGAGCTGAGATATCGAAACTCAAAATTTCGACCCGAAAAAAAAACGAAAGGGGTACCACTGTCGTTTTTTTTTTTCGGGTCAAAATTTGACTTTCTCTGATCCTCTTGAAACTCTGGATTATGATAGAGGGCCCTGAGAATTAGACCTGAGTGCAAAAATGGAGGCTCTAGACCCTTCCAGAGCTGAGATATTGAAACTCAAAATTTCGACCCCCAAAAAAAACGAAAGGGGTACCACTGTCGTTTTTTTTGGGGGGTCGAAATTTTGACTTTCTCTGATCTTCTTGAAACTCTGGATTATGATAGAGGGCCCTAAGAATTAGACCTGAGTGCAAAAATGGAGGTTCTAGACCCTTCCAGAGCTGAGATATCGAAACTCAAAATTTCGACCCGAAAAAAAAACGAAAGGGGTACCACTGTCGTTTTTTTTTTTGGGTCGAAATTTTGACTTTCTCTGATCTTCTTGAAACTCTGGATTATGATAGAGGGCCTTGAGAATTATACCTGAGTGCAAAAATGGAGGTTCTAGACCCTTCCAGAGCTGAGATATCGAAACTCAAAATTTCGACCCGAAAAAAAAACGAAAGGGGTACCACTGTCGTTTTTTTTTCGGGTCAAAATTTTGACTTTCTCTGATCTTCTTGAAACTCTGGATTATGATAGAGGGCCCTGAGAATTAGACCTGAGTGCAAAAATGGAGGTTCTAGACCCTTCCAGAGCTGAGATATCGAAACTCAAAATTTCGACCCGAAAAAAAAACGAAAGGGGTACCACTGTCGTTTTTTTTTTGGGTCAAAATTTTGACTTTCTCTGATCTTCTTGAAACTCTGGATTATGATAGAGGGCCCTAAGAATTAGACCTGAGTGCAAAAATGGAGGCTCTAGACCGTTCTAGAGCTGAGATATTGAAACTCAAAATTTCGACCCGAAAAAAAAACGAAAGGGGTACCACTGTCGTTTTTTTTTTCGGGTCAAAATTTGACTTTCTCTGATCCTCTTGAAACTCTGGATTATGATAGAGGGCCCTGAGAATTAGACCTGAGTGCAAAAATGGAGGTTCTAGACCCTTCCAGAGCTGAGATATCGAAACTCAAAATTTTGACCCGAAAAAAAAACGAAAGGGGTACCACTGTCGTTTTTTTTTCGGGTCAAAATTTTGAGTTTCTCGGATCTTCTTGAAACTCTGGATTATTATAGAGGGCCCTGAGAATTAGACCTGAGTGCAAAAATGGAGGTTCTAGACCCTTCCAGAGCTGAGATATCGAAACTCAAAATTTCGACCCGAAAAAAAAAACGAAAGGGGTACCACTGTCGTTTTTTTTTTGGGTCGAAATTTTGACTTTCTCTGATCTTCTTGAAACTCTGGATTATGATAGAGGGCATTGAGAATTAGACCTGAGTGCAAAAATGGAGGTTCTAGACCCTTCCAGAGCTGAGATATCGAAACTCAAAATTTTGACCCGAAAAAAAAACGAAAGGGGTACCACTGTCGTTTTTTTTTCGGGTCAAAATTTTGACTTTCTCTGATCTTCTTGAAACTCTGGATTATTATAGAGGGCCCTGAGAATTAGACCTGAGTGCAAAAATGGAGGTTCTAGACCCTTCCAGAGCTGAGATATCGAAACTCAAAATTTCGACCCGAAAAAAAAAACGAAAGGGGTACCACTGTCGTTTTTTTTTTTCGGGTCAAAATTTGACTTTCTCTGATCTTCTTGAAACTCTGGATTATGATAGAGGGCATTGAGAATTAGACCTGAGTGCAAAAATGGAGGTTCTAGACCCTTCCAGAGCTGAGATATCGAAACTCAAAATTTTGACCCGAAAAAAAAACGAAAGGGGTACCACTGTCGTTTTTTTTTCGGGTCAAAATTTTGACTTTCTCTGATCTTCTTGAAACTCTGGATTATTATAGAGGGCCCTGAGAATTAGACCTGAGTGCAAAAATGGAGGTTCTAGACCCTTCCAGAGCTGAGATATCGAAACTCAAAATTTCGACCCGAAAAAAAAAAACGAAAGGGGTACCACTGTCGTTTTTTTTTTGGGTCAAAATTTTGACTTTCTCTGATCTTCTTGAAACTCTGGATTATGATAGAGGGCCCTGAGAATTAGACCTGAGTGCAAAAATGGAGGCTCTAGACCGTTCTAGAGCTGAGATATTGAAACTCAAAATTTCGACCCGAAAAAAAAACGAAAGGGGTACCACTGTCGTTTTTTTTTTCGGGTCAAAATTTGACTTTCTCTGATCCTCTTGAAACTCTGGATTATGACAGAGGGCCCTGAGAATTAGACCTGAGTGCAAAAATGGAGGTTCTAGACCCGTCCAGAGCTGAGATATCGAAACTCAAAATTTTGACCCGAAAAAAAAACGAAAGGGGTACCACTGTCGTTTTTTTTTTTGGGGTCGAAATTTTGACTTTCTCTGATCTTCTTGAAACTCTGGATTATGATAGAGGGCCTTGAGAATTAGACCTGAGTGCAAAAATGGAGGCTCTAGACCGTTCTAGAGCTGAGATATTGAAACTCAAAATTTCGACCCGAAAAAAAAACGAAAGGGGTACCACTGTCGTTTTTTTTTTTTCGGGTCAAAATTTGACTTTCTCTGATCCTCTTGAAACTCTGGATTATGATAGAGGGCCCTGAGAATTAGACCTGAGTGCAAAAATGGAGGCTCTAGACCCTTCCAGAGCTGAGATATTGAAACTCAAAATTTCGACCCCCCAAAAAAACGAAAGGGGTACCACTGTCGTTTTTTTTTTTGGGGTCGAAATTTTGACTTTCTCTGATCTTCTTGAAACTCTGGATTATGATAGAGGGCCCTGAGAATTAGACCTGAGTGCAAAAATGGAGGTTTTAGACCCTTCCAGAGCTGAGATATCGAAACTCAAAATTTTGACCCGAAAAAAAACCGAAAGGGGTACCACTGTCGTTTTTTTTTTGGGTCGAAATTTTGACTTTCTCTGATCTTCTTGAAACTCTGGATTATGATAGAGGGCCCTAAGAATTAGACCTGAGTGCAAAAATGGAGGTTCTAGACCCTTCCAGAGCTGAGATATCGAAACTCAAAATTTCGACCCGAAAAAAAAACGAAAGGGGTACCACTGTCGTTTTTTTTTTGGGTCGAAATTTTGACTTTCTCTGATCTTCTTGAAACTCTGGATTATGATAGAGGGCCTTGAGAATTATACCTGAGTGCAAAAATGGAGGTTCTAGACCCTTCCAGAGCTGAGATATCGAAACTCAAAATTTCGACCCGAAAAAAAAACGAAAGGGGTACCACTGTCGTTTTTTTTTTCGGGTCAAAATTTTGACTTTCTCTGATCTTCTTGAAACTCTGGATTATGATAGAGGGCCCTGAGAATTAGACCTGAGTGCAAAAATGGAGGTTCTAGACCCTTCCAGAGCTGAGATATCGAAACTCAAAATTTCGACCCGAAAAAAAAACGAAAGGGGTACCACTGTCGTTTTTTTTTTGGGTCAAAATTTTGACTTTCTCTGATCTTCTTGAAACTCTGGATTATGATAGAGGGCCCTGAGAATTAGACCTGAGTGCAAAAATGGAGGTTCTAGACCCTTCCAGAGCTGAGATATCGAAACTCAAAATTTCGACCCGAAAAAAAAACGAAAGGGGTACCACTGTCGTTTTTTTTTTTGGGTCGAAATTTTGACTTTCTCTGATCTTCTTGAAACTCTGGATTATGATAGAGGGCCTTGAGAATTATACCTGAGTGCAAAAATGGAGGTTCTAGACCCTTCCAGAGCTGAGATATCGAAACTCAAAATTTCGACCCGAAAAAAAAACGAAAGGGGTACCACTGTCGTTTTTTTTTCAGGTCAAAATTTTGACTTTCTCTGATCTTCTTGAAACTCTGGATTATGATAGAGGGCCTTGAGAATTATACCTGAGTGCAACAATGGAGGTTCTAGACCCTTCCAGAGCTGAGATATCGAAACTCAAAATTTCGACCCGAAAAAAAAACGAAAGGGGTACCACTGTCGTTTTTTTTTTGGGTCAAAATTTTGACTTTCTCTGATCTTCTTGAAACTCTGGATTATGATAGAGGGCCCTGAGAATTAGACCTGAGTGCAAAAATGGAGGTTCTAGACCCTTCCAGAGCTGAGATATCGAAACTCAAAATTTCAACCGAAAAAAAAACGAAAGGGGTACCACTGTCGTTTTTTTTTTTTCGGGTCAAAATTTGACTTTCTCTGATCCTCTTGAAACTCTGGATTATGATAGAGGGCCCTGAGAATTAGACCTGAGTGCAAAAATGGAGGCTCTAGACCCTTCCAGAGCTGAGATATTGAAACTCAAAATTTCGACCCCCAAAAAAAACGAAAGGGGTACCACTGTCGTTTTTTTTTTTGGGGTCGAAATTTTGACTTTCTCTGATCTTCTTGAAACTCTGGATTATGATAGAGGGCCCTGAGAATTAGACCTGAGTGCAAAAATGGAGGTTTTAGACCCTTCCAGAGCTGAGATATCGAAACTCAAAATTTTGACCCGAAAAAAAACCGAAAGGGGTACCACTGTCGTTTTTTTTTTGGGTCGAAATTTTGACTTTCTCTGATCTTCTTGAAACTCTGGATTATGATAGAGGGCCCTGAGAATTAGACCTGAGTGCAAAAATGGAGGTTCTAGACCCTTCCAGAGCTGAGATATCGAAACTCAAAATTTCGACCCGAAAAAAAAAACGAAAGGGGTACCACTGTCGTTTTTTTTTTGGGTCAAAATTTTGACTTTCTCTGATCTTCTTGAAACTCTGGATTATGATAGAGGGCCCTGAGAATTAGACCTGAGTGCAAAAATGGAGGTTCTAGACCCTTCCAGAGCTGAGATATCGAAACTCAAAATTTCGACCCGAAAAAAAAACGAAAGGGGTACCACTGTCGTTTTTTTTTTTGGGTCGAAATTTTGACTTTCTCTGATCTTCTTGAAACTCTGGATTATGATAGAGGGCCTTGAGAATTATACCTGAGTGCAAAAATGGAGGTTCTAGACCCTTCCAGAGCTGAGATATCGAAACTCAAAATTTCGACCCGAAAAAAAAACGAAAGGGGTACCACTGTCGTTTTTTTTTCAGGTCAAAATTTTGACTTTCTCTGATCTTCTTGAAACTCTGGATTATGATAGAGGGCCTTGAGAATTATACCTGAGTGCAAAAATGGAGGTTCTAGACCCTTCCAGAGCTGAGATATCGAAACTCAAAATTTCGACCCGAAAAAAAAACGAAAGGGGTACCACTGTCGTTTTTTTTTTGGGTCAAAATTTTGACTTTCTCTGATCTTCTTGAAACTCTGGATTATGATAGAGGGCCCTGAGAATTAGACCTGAGTGCAAAAATGGAGGTTCTAGACCCTTCCAGAGCTGAGATATCGAAACTCAAAATTTCGACCCGAAAAAAAAACGAAAGGGGTACCACTGTCGTTTTTTTTTTTCGGGTCAAAATTTGACTTTCTCTGATCCTCTTGAAACTCTGGATTATGATAGAGGGCCCTGAGAATTAGACCTGAGTGCAAAAATGGAGGCTCTAGACCCTTCCAGAGCTGAGATATTGAAACTCAAAATTTCGACCCCCAAAAAAAACGAAAGGGGTACCACTGTCGTTTTTTTTTTTGGGGTCGAAATTTTGACTTTCTCTGATCTTCTTGAAACTCTGGATTATGATAGAGGGCCCTGAGAATTAGACCTGAGTGCAAAAATGGAGGTTTTAGACCCTTCCAGAGCTGAGATATCGAAACTCAAAATTTTGACCCGAAAAAAAACCGAAAGGGGTACCACTGTCGTTTTTTTTTTGGGTCGAAATTTTGACTTTCTCTGATCTTCTTGAAACTCTGGATTATGATAGAGGGCCCTAAGAATTAGACCTGAGTGCAAAAATGGAGGTTCTAGACCCTTCCAGAGCTGAGATATCGAAACTCAAAATTTCGACCCGAAAAAAAAACGAAAGGGGTACCACTGTCGTTTTTTTTTTTGGGTCGAAATTTTGACTTTCTCTGATCTTCTTGAAACTCTGGATTATGATAGAGGGCCTTGAGAATTATACCTGAGTGCAAAAATGGAGGTTCTAGACCCTTCCAGAGCTGAGATATCGAAACTCAAAATTTCGACCCGAAAAAAAAACGAAAGGGGTACCACTGTCGTTTTTTTTTCGGGTCAAAATTTTGACTTTCTCTGATCTTCTTGAAACTCTGGATTATGATAGAGGGCCCTGAGAATTAGACCTGAGTGCAAAAATGGAGGTTCTAGACCCTTCCAGAGCTGAGATATCGAAACTCAAAATTTCGACCCGAAAAAAAAACGAAAGGGGTACCACTGTCGTTTTTTTTTTGGGTCAAAATTTTGACTTTCTCTGATCTTCTTGAAACTCTGGATTATGATAGAGGGCCCTGAGAATTAGACCTGAGTGCAAAAATGGAGGTTCTAGACCCTTCCAGAGCTGAGATATCGAAACTCAAAATTTCGACCCGAAAAAAAAACGAAAGGGGTACCACTGTCGTTTTTTTTTTTGGGTCGAAATTTTGACTTTCTCTGATCTTCTTGAAACTCTGGATTATGATAGAGGGCCTTGAGAATTATACCTGAGTGCAAAAATGGAGGTTCTAGACCCTTCCAGAGCTGAGATATCGAAACTCAAAATTTCGACCCGAAAAAAAAACGAAAGGGGTACCACTGTCGTTTTTTTTTCAGGTCAAAATTTTGACTTTCTCTGATCTTCTTGAAACTCTGGATTATGATAGAGGGCCTTGAGAATTATACCTGAGTGCAAAAATGGAGGTTCTAGACCCTTCCAGAGCTGAGATATCGAAACTCAAAATTTCGACCCGAAAAAAAAACGAAAGGGGTACCACTGTCGTTTTTCTTTTGGGTCAAAATTTTGACTTTCTCTGATCTTCTTGAAACTCTGGATTATGATAGAGGGCCCTGAGAATTAGACCTGAGTGCAAAAATGGAGGTTCTAGACCCTTCCAGAGCTGAGATATCGAAACTCAAAATTTCGACCCGAAAAAAAAACGAAAGGGGTACCACTGTCGTTTTTTTTTTGGGTCAAAATTTTGACTTTCTCTGATCTTCTTGAAACTCTGGATTATGATAGAGGGCCCTGAGAATTAGACCTGAGTGCAAAAATGGAGGTTCTAGACCCTTCCAGAGCTGAGATATCGAAACTCAAAATTTCGACCCGAAAAAAAAACGAAAGGGGTACCACTGTCGTTTTTTTTTTCAGGTCAAAATTTTGACTTTCTCTGATCTTCTTGAAACTCTGGATTATGATAGAGGGCCCTGAGAATTAGACCTGAGTGCAAAAATGGAGGTTCTAGACCCTTCCAGAGCTGAGATATCGAAACTCAAAATTTCGACCCGAAAAAAAAACGAAAGGGGTACCACTGTCGTTTTTTTTTTGGGTCAAAATTTTGAGTTTCTCGGATCTTCTTGAAACTCTGGATTATGATAGAGGGCCCTGAGAATTAGACCTGAGTGCAAAAATGGAGGCTCTAGACCGTTCTAGAGCTGAGATATTGAAACTCAAAATTTCGACCCGAAAAAAAAACGAAAGGGGTACCACTGTCGTTTTTTTTTTCGGGTCAAAATTTGACTTTCTCTGATCCTCTTGAAACTCTGGATTATGATAGAGGGCCTTGAGAATTAGACCTGAGTGCAAAAATGGAGGCTCTAGACCGTTCTAGAGCTGAGATATTGAAACTCAAAATTTCGACCCGAAAAAAAAACGAAAGGGGTACCACTGTCGTTTTTTTTTTGGGTCGAAATTTTGACTTTCTCTGATCTTCTTGAAACTCTGGATTATGATAGAGGGCCCTGAGAATTAGACCTGAGTGCAAAAATGGAGGCTCTAGACCCTTCCAGAGCTGAGATATCGAAACTCAAAATTTCGACCCGAAAAAAAAACGAAAGGGGTACCACTGTCGTTTTTTTTTTTCGGGTCAAAATTTCACTTTCTCTGATCTTCTTGAAACTCTGGATTATGATAGAGGGCCCTGAGAATTAGACCTGAGTGCAAAAATGGAGGTTCTAGACCCTTCCAGAGCTGAGATATCGAAACTCAAAATTTCGACCCGAAAAAAAAACGAAAGGGGTACCACTGTCGTTTTTTTTTTGGGTCGAAATTTTGACTTTCTCTGATCTTCTTGAAACTCTGGATTATGATAGAGGGCCTTGAGAATTATACCTGAGTGCAAAAATGGAGGTTCTAGACCCTTCCAGAGCTGAGATATCGAAACTCAAAATTTCGACCCGAAAAAAAAACGAAAGGGGTACCACTGTCGTTTTTTTTTTCGGGTCAAAATTTTGACTTTCTCTGATCTTCTTGAAACTCTGGATTATGATAGAGGGCCCTGAGAATTAGACCTGGGTGCAAAAATGGAGGTTCTAGACCCTTCCAGAGCTGAGATATCGAAACTCAAAATTTCGACCCGAAAAAAAAACGAAAGGGGTACCACTGTCGTTTTTTTTTTTGGGTCAAAATTTTGACTTTCTCTGATCTTCTTGAAACTCTGGATTATGATAGAGGGCCCTGAGAATTAGACCTGAGTGCAAAAATGGAGGCTTTAGACCGTTCTAGAGCTGAGATATTGAAACTCAAAATTTCGACCCGAAAAAAAAACGAAAGGGGTACCACTGTCGTTTTTTTTTTTCGGGTCAAAATTTGACTTTCTCTGATCCTCTTGAAACTCTGGATTATGACAGAGGGCCCTGAGAAATAGACCTGAGTGCAAAAATGGAGGTTCTAGACCCGTCCAGAGCTGAGATATCGAAACTCAAAATTTTGACCCGAAAAAAAAACGAAAGGGGTACCACTGTCGTTTTTTTTTTGGGGTCGAAATTTTGACTTTCTCTGATCTTCTTGAAACTCTGGATTATGATAGAGGGCCTTGAGAATTAGACCTGAGTGCAAAAATGGAGGCTCTAGACCGTTCTAGAGCTGAGATATCGAAACTCAAAATTTCGACCCGAAAAAAAAACGAAAGGGGTACCACTGTCGTTTTTTTTTTTCGGGTCAAAATTTGACTTTCTCTGATCCTCTTGAAACTCTGGATTATGATAGAGGGCCCTGAGAATTAGACCTGAGTGCAAAAATGGAGGCTCTAGACCCTTCCAGAGCTGAGATATTGAAACTCAAAATTTCGACCCCCAAAAAAAACGAAAGGGGTACCACTGTCGTTTTTTTTGGGGGGTCGAAATTTTGACTTTCTCTGATCTTCTTGAAACTCTGGATTATGATAGAGGGCCCTAAGAATTAGACCTGAGTGCAAAAATGGAGGTTCTAGACCCTTCCAGAGCTGAGATATCGAAACTCAAAATTTCGACCCGAAAAAAAAACGAAAGGGGTACCACTGTCGTTTTTTTTTTTGGGTCGAAATTTTGACTTTCTCTGATCTTCTTGAAACTCTGGATTATGATAGAGGGCCTTGAGAATTATACCTGAGTGCAAAAATGGAGGTTCTAGACCCTTCCAGAGCTGAGATATCGAAACTCAAAATTTCGACCCGAAAAAAAAACGAAAGGGGTACCACTGTCGTTTTTTTTTCGGGTCAAAATTTTGACTTTCTCTGATCTTCTTGAAACTCTGGATTATGATAGAGGGCCCTGAGAATTAGACCTGAGTGCAAAAATGGAGGTTCTAGACCCTTCCAGAGCTGAGATATCGAAACTCAAAATTTCGACCCGAAAAAAAAACGAAAGGGGTACCACTGTCGTTTTTTTTTTGGGTCAAAATTTTGACTTTCTCTGATCTTCTTGAAACTCTGGATTATGATAGAGGGCCCTAAGAATTAGACCTGAGTGCAAAAATGGAGGCTCTAGACCGTTCTAGAGCTGAGATATTGAAACTCAAAATTTCGACCCGAAAAAAAAACGAAAGGGGTACCACTGTCGTTTTTTTTTTCGGGTCAAAATTTGACTTTCTCTGATCCTCTTGAAACTCTGGATTATGATAGAGGGCCCTGAGAATTAGACCTGAGTGCAAAAATGGAGGTTCTAGACCCTTCCAGAGCTGAGATATCGAAACTCAAAATTTTGACCCGAAAAAAAAACGAAAGGGGTACCACTGTCGTTTTTTTTTCGGGTCAAAATTTTGAGTTTCTCGGATCTTCTTGAAACTCTGGATTATTATAGAGGGCCCTGAGAATTAGACCTGAGTGCAAAAATGGAGGTTCTAGACCCTTCCAGAGCTGAGATATCGAAACTCAAAATTTCGACCCGAAAAAAAAAACGAAAGGGGTACCACTGTCGTTTTTTTTTTGGGTCGAAATTTTGACTTTCTCTGATCTTCTTGAAACTCTGGATTATGATAGAGGGCATTGAGAATTAGACCTGAGTGCAAAAATGGAGGTTCTAGACCCTTCCAGAGCTGAGATATCGAAACTCAAAATTTTGACCCGAAAAAAAAACGAAAGGGGTACCACTGTCGTTTTTTTTTCGGGTCAAAATTTTGACTTTCTCTGATCTTCCTGAAACTCTGGATTATTATAGAGGGCCCTGAGAATTAGACCTGAGTGCAAAAATGGAGGTTCTAGACCCTTCCAGAGCTGAGATATCGAAACTCAAAATTTCGACCCGAAAAAAAAAACGAAAGGGGTACCACTGTCGTTTTTTTTTTTCGGGTCAAAATTTGACTTTCTCTGATCTTCTTGAAACTCTGGATTATGATAGAGGGCATTGAGAATTAGACCTGAGTGCAAAAATGGAGGTTCTAGACCCTTCCAGAGCTGAGATATCGAAACTCAAAATTTTGACCCGAAAAAAAAACGAAAGGGGTACCACTGTCGTTTTTTTTTCGGGTCAAAATTTTGACTTTCTCTGATCTTCTTGAAACTCTGGATTATTATAGAGGGCCCTGAGAATTAGACCTGAGTGCAAAAATGGAGGTTCTAGACCCTTCCAGAGCTGAGATATCGAAACTCAAAATTTCGACCCGAAAAAAAAAAACGAAAGGGGTACCACTGTCGTTTTTTTTTTGGGTCAAAATTTTTACTTTCTCTGATCTTCTTGAAACTCTGGATTATGATAGAGGGCCCTGAGAATTAGACCTGAGTGCAAAAATGGAGGCTCTAGACCCGTCCAGAGCTGAGATATCGAAACTCAAAATTTTGACCCGAAAAAAAAACGAAAGGGGTACCACTGTCGTTTTTTTTTTGGGTCGAAATTTTGACTTTCTCTGATCTTCTTGAAACTCTGGATTATGATAGAGGGCCTTGAGAATTAGACCTGAGTGCAAAAATGGAGGTTGTAGACCCTTCCAGAGCTGAGATATCGAAACTCAAAATTTCGACCCGAAAAAAAAACGAAAGGGGTACCACTGTCGTTTTTTTTTCGGGTCAAAATTTTGACTTTCTCTGATCTTCTTGAAACTCTGGATTATGATAGAGGGCCCTGAGAATTAGACCTGAGTGCAAAAATGGAGGTTCTAGACCCGTCCAGAGCTAAGATATCGAAACTCAAAATTTTGACCCGAAAAAAAAACGAAAGGGGTACCACTGTTGTTTTTTTTTGGGGGTCGAAATTTTGACTTTCTCTGATCTTCTTGAAACTCTGGATTATGATAGAGGGCCCTGAGAATTAGACCTGAGTGCAAAAATGGAGGCTCTAGACCGTTCTAGAGCTGAGATATTGAAACTCAAAATTTTGACCCGAATAAAAAAAACGAAAGGGGTACCACTGTCGTTTTTTTTTGGGGTCGAAATTTTGACTTTCTCTGATCTTCTTGAAACTCTGGATTCTGATAGAGGGCCCTGAGAATTAGACCTGAGTGCAAAAATGGAGGCTCTAGACCGTTCTAGAGCTGAGATATTGAAACTCAAAATTTCGACCCGAAAAAAAAACGAAAGGGGTACCACTGTCGTTTTTTTTTTCGGGTCAAAATTTTGACTTTCTCTGATCTTCTTGAAACTCTGGATTATGATAGAGGGCCCTGAGAATTAGACCTGAGTGCAAAAATGGAGGTTCTAGACCCGTCCAGAGCTGAGATATCGAAACTCAAAATTTCGACCCGAAAAAAAAACGAAAGGGGTACCACTGTCGTTTTTTTTTTCGGGTCAAAATTTTGACTTTCTCTGATCTTCTTGAAACTCTGGATTATGATAGAGGGCCCTGAGAATTAGACCTGAGTGCAAAAATGGAGGTTCTAGACCCGTCCAGAGCTAAGATATCGAAACTCAAAATTTTGACCCGAAAAAAAAACGAAAGGGGTACCACTGTTGTTTTTTTTGGGGTCGAAATTTTGACTTTCTCTGATCTTCTTGAAACTCTGGATTCTGATAGAGGGCCCTGAGAATTAGACCTGAGTGCAAAAATGGAGGCTCTAGACCGTTCTAGAGCTGAGATATTGAAACTCAAAATTTCGACCCGAAAAAAAAACGAAAGGGGTACCACTGTCGTTTTTTTTTTCGGGTCAAAATTTCACTTTCTCTGATCTTCTTGAAACTCTGGATTCTGATAGAGGGCCCTGAGAATTAGACCTGAGTGCAAAAATGGAGGCTCTAGACCGTTCTAGAGCTGAGATATTGAAACTCAAAATTTCGACCCGAAAAAAAAACGAAAGGGGTACCACTGTCGTTTTTTTTTTTCGGGTCAAAATTTCACTTTCTCTGATCTTCTTGAAACTCTGGATTATGATAGAGGGCCCTGAGAATTAGACCTGAGTGCAAAAATGGAGGTTCTAGACCCGTCCAGAGCTGAGATATCGAAACTCAAAATTTCGACCCGAAAAAAAAACGAAAGGGGTACCACTGTCGTTTTTTTTTTCGGGTCAAAATTTGACTTTCTCTGATCCTCTTGAAACTGTGGATTATGACAGAGGGCCCTGAGAATTAGACCTGAGTGCAAAAATGGAGGTTCTAGACCCGTCCAGAGCTGAGATATCGAAACTCAAAATTTCGACACGAAAAAAAAACGAAAGGGGTACCACTGTCGTTTTTTTTTGGGGTCGAAATTTTGACTTTCTCTGATCTTCTTGAAACTCTGGATTATGATAGAGGGCCCTGAGAATTAGACCTGAGTGCAAAAATGGAGGTTCTAGACCCGTCCAGAGCTGAGATATCGAAACTCAAAATTTTGACCCGAAAAAAAAAACGAAAGGGGTACCACTGTCGTTTTTTTTTTTGGGTCAAAATTTTGACTTTCTCTGATCTTCTTGAAACTCTGGATTATGATAGAGGGCCCTGAGAATTAGACCTGAGTGCAAAAATGGAGGCTCTAGACCCTTCCAGAGCTGAGATATTGAAACTCAAAATTTCGACCCCCAAAAAAAACGAAAGGGGTACCACTGTCGTTTTTTTTGGGGGGTCGAAATTTTGACTTTCTCTGATCTTCTTGAAACTCTGGATTATGATAGAGGGCCCTGAGAATTAGACCTGAGTGCAAAAATGGAGGTTCTAGACCCTTCCAGAGCTGAGATATCGAAACTCAAAATTTTGACCCGAAAAAAAACCGAAAGGGGTACCACTGTCGTTTTTTTTTTGGGTCGAAATTTTGACTTTCTCTGATCTTCTTGAAACTCTGGATTATGATAGAGGGCCCTAAGAATTAGACCTGAGTGCAAAAATGGAGGTTCTAGACCCTTCCAGAGCTGAGATATCGAAACTCAAAATTTCGACCCGAAAAAAAAACGAAAGGGGTACCACTGTCGTTTTTTTTTTTGGGTCGAAATTTTGACTTTCTCTGATCTTCTTGAAACTCTGGATTATGATAGAGGGCCTTGAGAATTATACCTGAGTGCAAAAATGGAGGTTCTAGACCCTTCCAGAGCTGAGATATCGAAACTCAAAATTTCGACCCGAAAAAAAAACGAAAGGGGTACCACTGTCGTTTTTTTTTTGGGTCAAAATTTTGACTTTCTCTGATCTTCTTGAAACTCTGGATTATGATAGAGGGCCCTGAGAATTAGACCTGAGTGCAAAAATGGAGGCTCTAGACCGTTCTAGAGCTGAGATATTGAAACTCAAAATTTCGACCCGAAAAAAAAACGAAAGGGGTACCACTGTCGTTTTTTTTTTCGGGTCAAAATTTGACTTTCTTTGATCCTCTTGAAACTCTGGATTATGATAGAGGGCCCTGAGAATTAGACCTGAGTGCAAAAATGGAGGTTCTAGACCCTTCCAGAGCTGAGATATCGAAACTCAAAATTTTGACCCGAAAAAAAAACGAAAGGGGTACCACTGTCGTTTTTTTTTCGGGTCAAAATTTTGAGTTTCTCGGATCTTCTTGAAACTCTGGATTATTATAGAGGGCCCTGAGAATTAGACCTGAGTGCAAAAATGGAGGTTCTAGACCCTTCCAGAGCTGAGATATCGAAACTCAAAATTTCGACCCGAAAAAAAAAACGAAAGGGGTACCACTGTCGTTTTTTTTTTGGGTCGAAATTTTGACTTTCTCTGATCTTCTTGAAACTCTGGATTATGATAGAGGGCATTGAGAATTAGACCTGAGTGCAAAAATGGAGGTTCTAGACCCTTCCAGAGCTGAGATATCGAAACTCAAAATTTTGACCCGAAAAAAAAACGAAAGGGGTACCACTGTCGTTTTTTTTCGGGTCAAAATTTTGACTTTCTCTGATCTTCTTGAAACTCTGGATTATTATAGAGGGCCCTGAGAATTAGACCTGAGTGCAAAAATGGAGGTTCTAGACCCTTCCAGAGCTGAGATATCGAAACTCAAAATTTCGACCCGAAAAAAAAAACGAAAGGGGTACCACTGTCGTTTTTTTTTTCGGGTCAAAATTTGACTTTCTCTGATCTTCTTGAAACTCTGGATTATGATAGAGGGCATTGAGAATTAGACCTGAGTGCAAAAATGGAGGTTCTAGACCCTTCCAGAGCTGAGATATCGAAACTCAAAATTTTGACCCGAAAAAAAAACGAAAGGGGTACCACTGTCGTTTTTTTTTCGGGTCAAAATTTTGACTTTCTCTGATCTTGAAACTCTGGATTATTATAGAGGGCCCTGAGAATTAGACCTGAGTGCAAAAATGGAGGTTCTAGACCCTTCCAGAGCTGAGATATCGAAACTCAAAATTTCGACCCGAAAAAAAAAACGAAAGGGGTACCACTGTCGGTTTTTTTTTGGGTCAAAATTTTTACTTTCTCTGATCTTCTTGAAACTCTGGATTATGATAGAGGGCCCTGAGAATTAGACCTGAGTGCAAAAATGGAGGCTCTAGACCCGTCCAGAGCTGAGATATCGAAACTCAAAATTTTGACCCGAAAAAAAAACGAAAGGGGTACCACTGTCGTTTTTTTTTTGGGTCGAAATTTTGATTTTCTCTGATCTTCTTGAAACTCTGGATTATGATAGAGGGCCTTGAGAATTAGACCTGAGTGCAAAAATGGAGGTTGTAGACCCTTCCAGAGCTGAGATATCGAAACTCAAAATTTCGACCCGAAAAAAAAACGAAAGGGGTACCACTGTTGTTTTTTTTGGGGGTCGAAATTTTGACTTTCTCTGATCTTCTTGAAACTCTGGATTATGATAGAGGGCCCTGAGAATTAGACCTGAGTGCAAAAATGGAGGCTCTAGACCGTTCTAGAGCTGAGATATTGAAACTCAAAATTTTGACCCGAAAAAAAAACGAAAGGGGTACCACTGTCGTTTTTTTTTTGGGTCGAAATTTTGACTTTCTCTGATCTTCTTGAAACTCTGGATTCTGATAGAGGGCCCTGAGAATTAGACCTGAGTGCAAAAATGGAGGCTCTAGACCGTTCTAGAGCTGAGATATTGAAACTCAAAATTTCGACCCGAAAAAAAAACGAAAGGGGTACCACTGTCGTTTTTTTTTTTCGGGTCAAAATTTCACTTTCTCTGATCTTCTTGAAACTCTGGATTATGATAGAGGGCCCTGAGAATTAGACCTGAGTGCAAAAATGGAGGTTCTAGACCCGTCCAGAGCTGAGATATCGAAACTCAAAATTTTGACCCGAAAAAAAAACGAAAGGGGTACCACTGTCGTTTTTTTTTCGGGTCAAAATTTTGACTTTCTCTGATCTTCTTGAAACTCTGGATTATTATAGAGGGCCCTGAGAATTAGACCTGAGTGCAAAAATGGAGGTTCTAGACCCTTCCAGAGCTGAGATATCGAAACTCAAAATTTCGACCCGAAAAAAAAAACGAAAGGGGTACCACTGTCGGTTTTTTTTTGGGTCAAAATTTTTACTTTCTCTGATCTTCTTGAAACTCTGGATTATGATAGAGGGCCCTGAGAATTAGACCTGAGTGCAAAAATGGAGGCTCTAGACCCGTCCAGAGCTGAGATATCGAAACTCAAAATTTTGACCCGAAAAAAAAACGAAAGGGGTACCACTGTCGTTTTTTTTTTGGGTCGAAATTTTGATTTTCTCTGATCTTCTTGAAACTCTGGATTATGATAGAGGGCCTTGAGAATTAGACCTGAGTGCAAAAATGGAGGTTGTAGACCCTTCCAGAGCTGAGATATCGAAACTCAAAATTTCGACCCGAAAAAAAAACGAAAGGGGTACCACTGTTGTTTTTTTTGGGGGTCGAAATTTTGACTTTCTCTGATCTTCTTGAAACTCTGGATTATGATAGAGGGCCCTGAGAATTAGACCTGAGTGCAAAAATGGAGGCTCTAGACCGTTCTAGAGCTGAGATATTGAAACTCAAAATTTTGACCCGAAAAAAAAACGAAAGGGGTACCACTGTCGTTTTTTTTTGGGTCGAAATTTTGACTTTCTCTGATCTTCTTGAAACTCTGGATTCTGATAGAGGGCCCTGAGAATTAGACCTGAGTGCAAAAATGGAGGCTCTAGACCGTTCTAGAGCTGAGATATTGAAACTCAAAATTTCGACCCGAAAAAAAAACGAAAGGGGTACCACTGTCGTTTTTTTTTTTTCGGGTCAAAATTTCACTTTCTCTGATCTTCTTGAAACTCTGGATTATGATAGAGGGCCCTGAGAATTAGACCTGAGTGCAAAAATGGAGGTTCTAGACCCGTCCAGAGCTGAGATATCGAAACTCAAAATTTCGACCCGAAAAAAAAACGAAAGGGGTACCACTGTCGTTTTTTTTTTCGGGTCAAAATTTGACTTTCTCTGATCCTCTTGAAACTGTGGATTATGACAGAGGGCCCTGAGAATTAGACCTGAGTGCAAAAATGGAGGTTCTAGACCCGTCCAGAGCTGAGATATCGAAACTCAAAATTTTGACACGAAAAAAAAACGAAAGGGGTACCACTGTCGTTTTTTTTTGGGGTCGAAATTTTGACTTTCTCTGATCTTCTTGAAACTCTGGATTATGATAGAGGGCCTTGAGAATTAGACCTGAGTGCAAAAATGGAGGCTCTAGACCGTTCTAGAGCTGAGATATTGAAACTCAAAATTTCGACCCGAAAAAAAAACGAAAGGGGTACCACTGTCGTTTTTTTTTTGGGTCGAAATTTTGACTTTCTCTGATCTTCTTGAAACTCTGGATTATGATAGAGGGCCCTGAGAATTAGACCTGAGTGCAAAAATGGAGGCTCTAGACCCTTCCAGAGCTGAGATATCGAAACTCAAAATTTCGGCCCGAAAAAAAAACGAAAGGGGTACCACTGTCGTTTTTTTTTTTCGGGTCAAAATTTCACTTTCTCTGATCTTCTTGAAACTCTGGATTATGATAGAGGGCCCTGAGAATTAGACCTGAGTGCAAAATGGAGGTTCTAGACCCGTCCAGAGCTGATATATCGAAACTCAAAATTTTGACCCGAAAAAAAAAACGAAAGGGGTACCACTGTCGTTTTTTTTTGGGGTCGAAATTTTGACTTTCTCTGATCTTCTTGAAACTCTGGATTTTGATAGAGGGCCTTGAGAATTAGACCTGAGTGCAAAAATGGAGGTTCTAGACCCTTCCAGAGCTGAGATATCGAAACTCAAAATTTCGACCCGAAAAAAAAACGAAAGGGGTACCACTGTCGTTTTTTTTTTGGGTCAAAATTTTGACTTTCTCTGATCTTCTTGAAACTCTGGATTATGATAGAGGGCCCTGAGAATTAGACCTGAGTGCAAAAATGGAGGTTCTAGACCCTTCCAGAGCTGAGATATCGAAACTCAAAATTTCGACCCGAAAAAAAAACGAAAGGGGTACCACTGTCGTTTTTTTTTGGGGGTCAAAATTTTGTCTTTTTCTGATCTTCTTGAAACTCTGGATTATGATAGAGGGCCTTGAGAATTAGACCTGAGTGCAAAAATGGAGGCTCTAGACCGTTCTAGAGCTGAGATATTGAAACTCAAAATTTCGACCCGAAAAAAAAAACGAAAGGGGTACCACTGTCGTTTTTTTTTTTCGGGTCAAAATTTCACTTTCTCTGATCTTCTTGAAACTCTGGATTATGATAGAGGGCCCTGAGAATTAGACCTGAGTGCAAAAATGGAGGTTCTAGACCCTTCCAGAGCTGAGATATCGAAACTCAAAATTTCGACCCGAAAAAAAAACTAAAGGGGTACCACTGTCGTTTTTTTTTTGGGTCGAAATTTTGACTTTCTCTGATCTTCTTGAAACTCTGGATTATGATAGAGGGCCTTGAGAATTATACCTGAGTGCAAAAATGGAGGTTCTAGACCCTTCCAGAGCTGAGATATCGAAACTCAAAATTTCGACCCGAAAAAAAAACGAAAGGGGTACCACTGTCGTTTTTTTTTCGGGTCAAAATTTTGACTTTCTCTGATCTTCTTGAAACTCTGGATTATGATAGAGGGCCCTGAGAATTAGACCTGAGTGCAAAAATGGAGGTTCTAGACCCTTCCAGAGCTGAGATATCGAAACTCAAAATTTCGACCCGAAAAAAAAAACGAAAGGGGAACCACTGTCGTTTTTTTTTTGGGTCAAAATTTTGACTTTCTCTGATCTTCTTGAAACTCTGGATTATGATAGAGGGCCCTGAGAATTAGACCTGAGTGCAAAAATGGAGGCTCTAGACCGTTCTAGAGCTGAGATATTGAAACTCAAAATTTCGACCCGAAAAAAAAACGAAAGGGGTACCACTGTCGTTTTTTTTTTTCGGGTCAAAATTTGACTTTCTCTGATCCTCTTGAAACTCTGGATTATGACAGAGGGCCCTGAGAATTAGACCTGAGTGCAAAAATGGAGGTTCTAGACCCGTCCAGAGCTGAGATATCGAAACTCAAAATTTTGACCCGAAAAAAAAAACGAAAGGGGTACCACTGTCGTTTTTTTTTTTGGGGTCGAAATTTTGACTTTCTCTGATCTTCTTGAAACTCTGGATTATGATAGAGGGCCCTGAGAATTAGACCTGAGTGCAAAAATGGAGGTTCTAGACCCTTCCAGAGCTGAGATATCGAAACTCAAAATTTTGACCCGAAAAAAAAACGAAAGGGGTACCACTGTCGTTTTTTTTTTCGGGTCAAAATTTTGAGTTTCTCGGATGTTCTTGAAACTCTGGATTCTGATAGAGGGCCCTGAGAATTAGACCTGAGTTCAAAAATGGAGGCTCTAGACCCTTCCAGAGCTGAGATATCGAAAAATTCGGGCTCTAATTCTCAGGGCCCTCTATCATAATCCAGAGTTTCAAGAAGATCAGAGAAAGTCAAAATTTTGACCCGAAAAAAAACCCCGAAAGGGGTACCCCTTTCGGTTTTTTTATCGGTTCGAAATTTTGAGTTTCGATATCTCAGCTCTGGAACGGTCTAGAGCCTCCATTTTTGCATTCAGGTCTAAGTCCCATGGCCCTCTATCAGAATCCAGAGTTTCAAGAAGATCAGAGAAACTCAAAATTTCGACCCCCCCCCCCCAAAAAAAAATTAACGACAGTGGTACCCCTGTCGTTTTTTTTTTTTGAGGCGAAAAAATACGTTTCTCCAATCTTCTTGAAACTCTGGATTATGATAGAGGGCCCTGAGAATTAGACCTGAGTGCAAAAATGGAGGCTCTAGACCCTCCCAGAGCTGAGATATTGAGACATTTATAATGGCATAAATGCTACGTGGGATGTCAATATCTCAGCTCTGGAAGGGTCTAGAGCCTCCATTTTTGCACTCAGGTCTAAGTCCTATGGCCCTTTATCAGAATCCAGAGTTTCAAGAAGATTGGAGAAACGTATTTTCTTGCACCTAAAAAGTCGACAGCTGTTTGTGAAACATGAAATTATCAGGATTTATTCAATGCTGCATTTAGTTTTCATGAACCTGTGTGAGGAAATTATCCAGTATTTTTGTAAAGTTTTTTTGATTCAGCTGGATGGATACAAATTTCAAAATCAGATGATTTGCAGGGTAAGACGTGACCAGGGTGTTGAAAATGTCAGCATTGCCCAGATGATTTTCACTATGAGAGGCACAGGACATGGAAGCTTTATACATTGAAAAAGTGTGCACAACGAGAGGTGAATTATTCCTTTTGAAATGATTATCAAATGACCCCAAGATCCAAGTAGGTACACGACATGTCTTGTTATTGTTGGTGTGCCCTTCAGTGTGATATTTACTCCAGTTGAATTGCTTTTTGGCTATTCTTGTACATTGTTTGAATGACCCATGGGGAACTTTTCTATTTACGAATTGTAGAATCGAACGTCTGTGGAGGGATGTTTGGACAGGAGTTACTCACGTTTACTATGACGTATTACACAGCCAGGAGGAAGATGGATCCCTTGACATCTTGGATAATCTCCATCTCTTCTGTGCTCAGTACACCTTCCTCCCAAGACTCAAAGCTGATATGGCCAAGTTTTCTGCTGGATGGAACGCTCATCCTATCAGGACAGAGGGTTTCCTTACCCCAAACCAGCTGTGGGAGCTCGGGATGCTGCAGCACCCCATCCGCGAGCCAGAAGAAGATGTGGCAGTTGAGTGATAATGCCAATGACATTGTCTGCCTTTAAATTATTTTTCAATCTATATACTGATAACACTATTTTATGTTGGTTTTAGGGAATCCAGATTGAGGATATTAATTGGGAGAGCTCAGGGCTCTCTCATAACTCTGCCAACACAGGTGTTACAGTGCCAGAAATGGAATGTCCATTGAAGACAGAGGACATTGGTTTCAATCACTTCACTGTGAGTGGAAGGTGGACTAGTTTCAAAGTAATGCCACAATGTTGTATTTTGCTTCCAAAGATTTTGTATTTATTGGACTTCTGTCAAACTGACACAGCCACAGGGAGTGTCATACTTGATACATTGAAGTATAACTTGGGATACAAACTGGACTTAACAAAAAATGAGATGAAAGATTTGCACAAATATCTTATCTATTATTATTTGTCTGAATGTATATGCATTGTACTTGAACCATGAAAGAAAAACATTCAGTGATCTAATTAGCACTGAATATTTGAAACTGCAACATCTCACTTAAACCTGATGGAATGCCTGACCTAGATGGAAGGCCTCTGTCATCACTTGTTTGAACTCCGTAAAAGTTTGCATATGCTTAACAGGTAGGTGGATTGTATTACTACATGCAAACTCTATGTGAACCATACTGGATGTCACAGGTGTGATTGAACTGCACAAAGACTCTGAAGTTTCTCTTCTCTTCTGGTAAGACAGGAATTTGGCCCTGTCCTGTGAGCCACTGGAGAAACATACTGGGGGACAGGTGACCAAGATAGTCTACTGTGTCACCCACCTCTGGATGTACACCTTTTCAGAGACAGAAAGCAAACAATTATGTAAATTAAACATTTGGTTTACCTGTACCAACACAGAGGTAGAATTTGGAAATCTAATATCTTGCACAAGTGTACTTACAATGATAATATAATCTACATGAAAATTTCATAAAATGTGTAAGACAGAGAAACTACGTAAACAGAGTTTACAAGAAGAAAAGTACATGAGCAATTACATGCTTCCAGCTGCAAGAAGTCCTGGAGATGGTTCATAACACTCACTTCCACCTGTTCTTTGTTGGAGCCCTTCTCGCTGAACTCAGGTTGGCAAGCCACAAAGACAAAGTCAGCATCAGCCTGGTGAGAGAAACCACCAGGAAATGTCCCAAACACAGCAACATAATAAGAAAACCAGAAAATACCGGCAGAAGGCAGCGTCTCTGTAGATTAATAAACCACCTCACACCAGTTGGGGGTCATACTATACATCGTTTTTTAGGACAATTCTGCATCGTGGACCTTTAACTTTAATATCTTCATTATTATTGTCCAGTGACCCCACAAAATCTATACAAAAAAAGTTGAAGTAAATGGCATGATTGGTACATGAAATAAGCTGAGTTTAGGAATTGGAATCACTATTGTTAGTAAAAGTGGCATCAGTACATCCCTACTAAAGTCCACATTTATTAACTCACCTTTACCTCCATCCCTGGGACAAAGAGTGGTTGGCAGATGTTTAGGTATTGTTTCATTAGATCAACAAAACCATAAAGTTTCAGACCTTCACGTAGCTGGGAGAGAAGGGGCAGCAGCCGAAGTATGGCATGAAGAACAACAGCACTAAAATATAGAATGAAGAAAAAATAATATCAATATGAAGTGAAATTTAAAAAATCAAAACATGAATATTAACATCATTGACAAAGGCTTAGCATAATGAAAAAAACAATTATACTGAAGAATATCTTCCCTCTTTTCAACATTAACAGGTTCATTATAGCCACAGCTCAAAATGTCCTCAATCAGTTCAGTCATTGTAGACTCCGTGGCCGACTCAACCTTAAAAAGACACATCTGAAAGAAAACCGTATAAATTAGTAGTTGAAATTAAAGTTTCATTTAAACTTTTTAATTGAAACTTTTTTAAACTAAACTTTTTAATTTAAAATTTTGAGAGAAAGAAATTTTGTTGGTCAGGTCAGGACTAACTGATCAATAAAATTCATATGGCAACAGTGACAACCAAAGAAAAAAAGGAAAAAAAAAACTTGTGTACTGTTGAAAGTAAATGTATATCACACACAGCACAGTCAGCCTTTATGGTAACAGCTCAGTCAATTTAAAAGTATTAAATCCAACTGGTCAATACATTAATCCATTGGTGGGAAGACAGATGCTTGGAGGGATATCACAAATATCTCACTAAAATGCTACGAAATCTTGACATTTTTATATTGACTAAATTGAGCTAAGATTCTGTTACCTCTCTCCACACTCGCTTGCATGTTCCTCCAGGTCATCGGGAGGAAAATTATGGCCACAGATTGGTCTGCAACTGGAATCACATAAATGTTTAACATTAAAAGGTGGAGACAATAATACCTCAAAAATAAACACTCCACATCACAACATACCTCTGTCTTTGAGGACACAAAAAACCCATCTTCCTCCATAGGCTGTCAGGAGGAATAACAAAATTGAAAAAGAAATTGTGACATGATTGCATATACGTGTTGTTACTCATCATTCAACAGATGTTTTTGGATAAACTGTTCATTAATTGACACAGCCTCATTGCAAATATAGCTTAACTACCTTAAATCCCCATCACATCAGGTGGAACTGGCCACTATACAAGTTATGACAAAATTCAACTGTAATATCGAGCCTCCTCTTTGTTCTCTTAAGACATTGTATTCAAGCTTAATGGTCTCCCAACATTATCCATACAATGGGTCTGTACATACCTCCTGTGGATAAGTATCTGAAGGCTTGCATGTTTCAACATGCAGCGCTACTAGGATTTGCAATGGATAGCTGGTGTGACAAGAGTGGCACATCCTTTGGCATACTAGAGAAGGACCTGGAGTCAGGTGGCAGTGGTTGAGTGTCTAGCTCCTCCTGTACGGAGCAATATATAGGACACCCTTTCCGCCTATACTTGCAGTCTTCAGCATTAGCCCAGTATATCCACTGTCCCCAGGAGACACCATATATAGTTTTCTAGAACCCCACCCTCTTAACAAGAAAAGTTATTTAATAGTTGAACTCTATTGAAATGGGACAGTGCTCATCACTCAAGATATTGATTCAAATTATTTTATACCAAGATTAGATTGGCCATGGGTAAGTTCTATGTGCCTGCTCCTTTGTAAATCAGCCAGCCCCCAGACACTCTTTCCAGTTTTGGATAAAGATCTTTGAGGGTTGAACATACCTTCAAAAGTAATATACACTACCGGTCAAAAGTTTTAGATCAGTAAGAGTTTTTATGTTTTTAAATTAAGTCTCTTCTGCTCACCAAGGCTGCTTTATTTGATGAAAAAAATGACAAACAGTAATATTGTGAAACATTATGACAATTTAAAATGACTGTTTTCTACTTTAAAATATTTTAAAATGTAATTTGAAAGCTGAATTTTCAACATCATTACTGTTGCTGATTACACATCAGTTTTCAGTGTCACATGATCCTTCAGAAATCATTCTAATATGCTGATTTTATGCTCAAAAAACATAACTTATTATTTCCAATGTTGAAAAGAGTCGTGCACCATTTTCCCCCCAAAATTCTATGATAAATAGAAAGTTCAAAAGAACAGCATTTATTTAAAATATAATCTTTTCTAACATTATAAATGTCTTTACTGTAACTTTTGATCAATTTAACTCATCCTTGATGAATAAAAGTATTTTCTAATTTCTTTTCCCCCTGACCCCAAACTTTTGAATGGTAGTGATTAATGTTACAAAAGCTTCTTGAGCATCATATTATAATAATTTCTGTAGGATCATGTGACACTGGAGACTGAAGTAATGATGCTGTAAATTCAGCTTTGATCACAGGAATAAATTACATTTCTCTACACATATTCACATAGGAAAACCACTGTTTTAAATTGTAATAATATTTCACAATATTACTAGGTTGTTTTTGGTTTGTTTGTTTGTTTGTTTGTTTTTTTTATCAAATAATTGCAGCCTTGGTGAGCAGAAGAGACTTCTTTTAAAAACATTAAAAAAAATCTTACCAATCTAAAACTTTTGACCAGTAGTGTAAATCATACAATCATATTGACAAACGAACATTGGTTTTGATATTGGACTATATTCAAACATTATATGACAAAAAAAACAAATTGTTGCCTCACCTCATCACGGGTGTAGTTCTCTGGTATCAGCGTGGACCTGCGTCCCAAACCAGCTTGCAGATGGAAAACTTCTTCACTGCCTTTGGGAGTGCGCTCAACAATTTTGGGTAAGAGATAAAATGTAACTTCTATCTCTTTGACTGGTGTAAAGTGGTTGGAAGGCCCTTGAACGCGCCGGCGCTTTCCCCTAGCTTCAAAAAGGGCAGGAAAAGACCTGTGATGTTAATTTATTAATTTGACATTACACAATGCAAATACATATTTCACTAGCTATAGTTTGAGAATTTAAATTGATGAATGTAAGGGATGAGTCAGTCTGACAAAGAAACCAAATACAGTGAAGAACCTTGTCATTTCTGTGTGGACACTGGGTCGGCCATCTCTCCCTCTTTCCTGACTCCTTCCCTGTCTGCTAGAATGACATGCCGTGTTCAGGAGATGCATCACATTGTTTTATACATGTTAATCTGGGTGTGTGTGCGTTATCTTGTTTGTTGCGAAACTAGACAACACCTTGGAGTCTCTGGGCCAATTTGATGTTGGGCACTAGGCTGAAGACATGACCAGTCTACTTGGCGGCGGCTAACACTAGCTACGTTTGTAACAACATTTTCACCGGAGGAAGAGGCAAACGCTTAAAAATAATAAACACCAGGCAAAAATGTTGTTACCAGAGCTAGTAGGCTACCATAAAAACGTGGGATTGGAGCGAATTACTGTGTTAGCATTAGCAACGTCGGGAGAAAGATTTAGCTACAACATTAACAACAGTTAAACAAAAGATGGTTATATCGTAAAAAAAATGTCATTACCGTATTTGTCCCAGCCGAATAGTGGTCGCCGAAGCACTTCTTTGTTTCATGGCGGGTAACATACTGTGTGCGCTCCAAAACATTGGTGCTGATTGGCCAAAGGAGTCCTTCTTCTTCTTCTTTGAGCTTATTGGCGGTTCGCATTCTTAAAAAGAGCATTACCGCCCAAAGGAGTCCTGTGTGCCAATGAACGCTATCTATCTATCTGCGCTCGATTGCTCTTCCTTCACCCTCCAACTACCCAGATGTCTGTTTAATTTTCAGTGAGGATCAAATTTTATTGGACTTCAGTTCCAAATAAATTCAATTTCAAATCATACAATTCAGATTCAGTTTTTGAATAAATTCAATTTTAATTAAACAATACAATTTTAAATGATGTGATTTAAATTCAGTTTTTCAATGCAATTATTCAAGTTTAGCCATTCAAATTCAAATATAAATGGTTCAAATTCAGTTTCTGGTGGCACATATTTCAGCCCATAGAGAACTGCCCGTTTAGAAAGCTGAAGAGAAACGTGTCCTATGGTAAGAAGACCGATGACAGAACTTGGTTTAACAACTATTAATTAATTCATACAAGCAATTAAAACCCATGACATGTATAATAACTAGTTGAAAAAATATAATAAAAAATGTGCTTCTGAAGAGAAAAGTATGGTGGCATGCAAGACATCGTAGACAGTCTGCTTTTACCCTCGGCTCGATTATAGTTTTTAATCTTGGGTGCATTTTTGTATTTTGTTGAATTGCGAATAATATTATCTTTTCATTGTGCCAGCTGCCTGTCGGAAGTTACAACTTAAATTATGTAACGCACTTGTTTTGTCAACCACAATGAACAGGCTGCAGGAGCACGCTCGTGCCCACTGTAGGCCACTGGAGAACATGTGAATACCAATGTTGAACCCCCGTCCCAGGCAGGACCCTCCTTTCCAAACTGCGGGATCAACAATATCAGACAATCTGGGACCTTCCAACATTAGCCTTATTAACCAGCAACGGTGCCTGTCCTCCAGCAACACGATCATGGGTAAGAGAAGCAGACAGTGGCTCTGGCAGTGATGTAAAGTGATCACCATATGCATGATACATATTTTGCAAAGGATCATTTTTTATATATATACTTTTCTTTTCTCTGTCAGATCTAGACAGTAAAGTGGACCCAGAGACAGGAGAGCGAGCCCAGTGCAGGGGTGATATCCTCATCCCTGTCTCATGATCAAAAATCTGTCATGCTGTCTTTTGCATTTTACAGCAGGTGAATCTGTTGTCACTGGTGATTGTTGTTTGAACCTCTCTGGATCTGCCATTAAATTGATAAGTTTAATTTTATCAAGTGTAGTGAGAAAAGGCTATAAACCTCCACCTCCAGCATCCTCACACGCAATATAGCCTACAAGCCGAGACTCCTCCTTTATGTGTACAGATGTGACGTAATGACGCAAAGACATGCTTGAATTTCCCGTGGAAATCCACCAGTACCATATAAAAACATTATTACAAGCTTACTGCTTTGAATCGAGCTAAGGCAAGCAGATAGTTTTGAACACTGGCTGGTTATGTATTTGCTTATTTTGGATTTTTTTTTTTTACCCAAAAAAGCTATGGACTGCAGCTTTAAGTGTGCATTTGAAAAAAATGGGAACTGAACTTTGATGCATGTAAAAAAAGATTGTCAAAAAAATCCTAAAAGTGCTGTTTTGTTTGCAAAGCTTGCAGCTTTTTTGATTGTTTATCACCTTACAAATCAAGGAATCATGGTTAAAGGATTAGTTCACTTTTGAAAAAACTTTTGCTGATAATTTACTCACCCCCATGTCATCCAAGATGTCCATGTCTTTCTTTCCTCAGTCGAAAAGAAATTTAGGTTTTTGATGAAAACATTCCAGGATTTTTCTCCATATAATGGACTTCAATGGGAACCGGATGGTTCAACTATCAAAAGACGGTTAAAAACTGTTTCAGATGCAGCTTCAAATGTCTTTAAACGACACCAGACGATGAATAAGGGTCTTATCATGCAAAAGGATCGGTTATTTCAAAACTTATTCCAAAAATGTAACTTTTCTAAGGACAAATGCTAGCCTTGCTATATTCTCTGAGGCGCGTTTGTAACGTCACGTAATACGTAATTATGTTCAAAAGGTCACGGGCAACGTAGCCGGAAGTACAGAATCAAAATCGTCCGACATCGTTGTTTTTCCTTTTAATTCCTTTTTTTGTAAACGGTGTTTGAGTTAGTTTGCACGTTCAACCTATGCGTTCAACTTGTAAACACTGACTCTGTACTTTCGGCTACGTCGCCCGTGACCTTTTGAACGTAATTACGGAATACGTGACGTTGCAAACGCGCCTCACAGAATATAGCAAGGCTAACATTTGTCCTTATAAGTTACATTTTTGGAATAACTTTTGAAATAACCGATCGTTTCGCATGATAAGACCCTTATTCATCGTCTGATATCGTTTAAAGACATTTGAAGCTGCATCTGAAACAGTTTTTAACCGTCTTTTGATACTTGAACCATCCGGTTCCCATTGAAGTCCATTATATGGAGAAAAATCCTGGAATGTTTACATCAAAAACCTAAATTTCTTTTCGACTGAGGAAAGAAAGACATGGACATCTTGGATGACATGGGGGTGAGTAAAATATCAGCAAAAGTTTTTTCAAAAGTGAACTAATCCTTTAACTACCAAGGTGTTATAAATTTTGTATGCAATTTGTAGGGGTTTCAACACAAAGCAAAAAAATTCAAAACAACATGTTTAGATTTTGAAATTTATCACCGGTAGGAAATACAAAGTAACAATACAGGCAAAGTGAAGCACAGAAATACTAGCACAAATATCCTAAACCAATCCAGAGTTGTTTCTTTCGCAAAAGAAAAACCAAACGAGGTGAGAAGAGCTTCTGGCCTAATGACGCAACAGTGCAAATGGCTTTCTGATGAGAACATTGTGTTTGGAGAACGGTGTTTTGCACAGATAAATGCTTGTGTATATGCTCTTCATTTGCTGCGTTACTGTCCTTTCTGTACTCTGGTTCCTTCATCCTCTTTATCACCTGTTCTCTCTACTCCTGGCCCTCCATCGGTGCTCCACCCATCTGGTTATCTCCCTTCTTCTTGTGACCAGAAACGATGTCATCAATGCGCAGTAACAGGATGGCAGTCTAAATGAAAAGAAAAAGAGAAAATTTGTTATCAGTCCTATAAGAAAACCTTCCACCGTGAGTTTAAATCAGTGTATCTGTAGAGTTTCTAAAATCAAAGTTAAGGCTTTAAGAACTGCACAGTTTTTTTCAATTAATTAAAAAAATATTTTAATTAATTAATTGTGTCTTTACCTCCACTGCAGTTTTGTAAGTCTGGGCTTTAACTGCCAGTGGTTCACAGATCCCCAGCTGCTCCATATCAGCAAGAATTCCTGTCTCCCCATTGACCCCCCATGAGGTGTTGCCCTCCTGAGTGTGCTTGGCCTGAAAAAGAGTCCGAAACAGAGACCACTTAAACGGCAATTGAGTGTCAGTGACTCGGGAGAGGCAGTAACGTGCTGAGAGAAATACAAGAATCTAAATGCGCTTTTTGAATCAACGTACCCTAAGGGCAGTGAGCACACGTATTGCTGATGCTCCACAGTTCTGAATGAGTGTGCGTGGGATGACCTCCAGGGCATGAGCCACAGCGCGGTATGGCCACTGCTCCACACCAGTCAGCGCTCGCGAACGCTCCATCAACCGATGGGACACATCCATCTCCACTGCTCCACCCCCTGGCAACAGATGCGGGTCCAACAGGACGTTACGACAGACCTGCATGGCATCCTGTAGGTTGCGCTCCACTTCCTGAGAAAGCAGAGAAAGATCATCAGTCAAATGGAGACAAGTCAATTAACCTGTGCAAAATCACCTGGGACCAGAGAACTCAGGCTGAACTGATCAAATATTCAACAAATGGCCAGTTGAAATATCTAAAGCACCTCTTCCTGAGGGCTGCTCTGACTATAGAGACCTTTGTTAAACTCGTTATAACAGTTAAAATGCATTCTCATTAATCTTCCTCTGAGCGTTGCACTGCCATGAATCTTTAACAATGACCCTAGACTCTTTAGTACCCTCTTCCTGTTGTTTCTTACCGCTAAGATCTCCTTGCTGGCTCCTCTGAGCAGAATGGTGCAGGCTTTGGGGTCTTTACACTCGGTCACAAAGGTGAAATACTCATCGCCGATCTTCTTCACTTCAAACAGGCCAGCTCCCGTACCCACATCCTCTTCACGGAGCTCGTCCGTTCTGCTGGCAATACGCGCACCACATGCTCTGAGACAGACAAGCAGAGGAAGAGTCACTTTTTTGACCAATACATTCAGAAATTCTCCAGTAGTTTCTGATTACTGGTTCAGGGTTTTATTCCGAACCATTAGTTGTAAATATTTAAATTGTTTTAGGTACTTGAGATAAAGATAAATAAGTAAAATATAACAAACAGATGAAAAACTTGAAAACCAAATGTTGCCATGGCAACAAATTGAAATAAGTTGAATTACTAAAATATAAACTATATATATATATATATACACATACATACACACACACATGTATGGGGTGTGCAAAGCAGCCGGTATTTGTATCTGCTGGGTGGGGGGTGGGGGGGGGTGGGGGGGGGACTATTTGTATTTGAGAAAAATTTAAGTATTCTTAAATGATATCATTTTATAATAATTATGGACCATCATAACCAATGCAATATTGGTTGATGTTTTTTCATAAATCCAGCATTACATTTTGCTGTATGCAAAACACAGAGTAAGGGCATATTCACATATAGCGCATGAAAACGCATAGGCTTTTTCTTTTTTCAAAGCGCAAGGGCGGTTGCACTCCGGAGGCGTCTGACATTGCTAAGCAACCATCGGCTACGTTATTCTGAAAAGTTGAGATGTTTTTATCTCGATGCGGCATGGACGCACTTGGAAATTTTCATCTGCATGCGATGTGAATGCTCTAACCTGTTAACATGAGCACCGAAAAAAAATATGCACTGCTTACACGTGCAGTGTGAAACCGGCGTTACTCTCTCATCCGGGCATGCACTGCAGTGCGGTCTCATTAGGAAACGCAGCTTTTTGATTAAAAAAAATCTTTGTATTCGGGAACAAGAAAAACTTTATAAGTATTTGTAAAAACACGTTATTTGTGCCTTTCCGAATACCGTATTAGAGTTCGGCTCCACCCCTAATATATATATAAAAGATTTTTACATTTTAAATTTCCAAGTTTTCCCAAACCTTAGAACAAAGAAAACAGTTACCTTTTTGCATGCAAGTTTGGCAAAATAAACCACCATTTATGTAATAAACTACAGAAGTAAAATTTTAAATATATTGACAAAAGCAGATATTTCTGCACCTTGCAATGCGGTTGTTGTCCGTCTTTCTAACACGACGGATCGCAGTGATGTTTGCTTTCACCAGATAGTGCTGAGCCAGATCTAGAGAAATGACAAAGAAATGACTTTAATCCACATGTGATCTGAACTGACCACCATCCTTTCTCATAAACACATGACTGCATGAGTGCTCATGTGTACCAGAGATGCCCTTCTCAGTGAAGATCAGGTCAGGTTTGAGACGAATGATGTCTTCACAGATCTGCTGGATGTACTCTTCCTCCATCTGCAGGATGCGGGAAAAGTCTTCCTCACGAGTAATCTCAATATCAGTCTGAGGGGGGAAAGAAAGGGTCAAGTTAAGCTTTTACTAAATATGTAAATATAGTCAATAAGGGATTTATAGATTTAGACAAAACCTCACCTGACTCTCACCCTTCTTGTACTCCAAAGAGCAGTCCAGCAGAACAATTCTGGGGTTCTTAATCAGTCTTCGCATACGGGGATGAGTTACATCCTTGTTTACCATTACACCCTTCAGCACACATGAGTCCTCAATGAAGCCACCAGGCACCTATACACAAACAAAAAGTGCATTTGGGTAAACCGAAGCCACATTTAAACAAGCAGTTTAAAGTCAAGGTAAATTGCCACTTGTAAACCATTACAAAAAAAAGGCTTAATTTTATCCATTATCCACCTATTGGTCTTACCTTTTTTTTTTGGCTATTGGCTATAATTTTCTGGTGGTATGCATTTTTAGTGAGCCTACAAGTACAATGATTTAACTGGAAATATGAGAAAAATATTTTACATTAATAATAAATTTAGAGGTCTTATCCAAATTAGGGGTGTAAATCAGACAGTTCATCACATTACGATATCGATTCTCTCAACCAGCAATACGAAATTAGCAGATACCAGAAAATTCTGCGATACGATTAGATTCAGGGCTATATCGGAGGATTTATTAATTTTTAGATAATGTGCAAAGTTTACATAACCGGTTTTAACATTTTTATTAACTCACAAATGCAACCAAAATATATAATATGAACATTTAAATAAACTCTTTGAAAATTGCACACCCTCTCCCATTTGGGACATTCACAATAAAAGAGTTCATTTGCAAAAACAGAGAACTATCAATCAAACTGCAGCTGGGTTGTTTTGATTACAAATTAACTAAAAAAAAAATGCAGGTTACTTAAAGTTCAAAGTATATATTAAATATACTTATATTAAATACAGTATATAGTAGTTTAATGTAGTAAAGTATAATAATGTAATGGGAGAATATTTGTGGGACATGATAAAATATAATTTTAATAAAAGAAATTATAAAAAAAAACCAAATTATTCAAGTAAAAAAATTAATAAAAATACTGCGATAGTATCGTGAGTTTAGTACACCGATTTTTTTATCCAATCGTAACACGAGTGTATCTTTACACCACAGTAAATATGTCAATTTTCCTGGGCCCGACATCTCTTTTGGCCACTACCGTATATAGCTGCGTTTTCACTCCAGGAAGTGTACCCAAGAACTAGGAACTTTGGGGTGGTACTCTGTGTTTCGACCGCAGGAACCAGGGTCTAAAAATGAAGTTCCAGGTAAACAATTTCCCCCTCAGAAAGTCCCTGCTTGGAAGGTAGTTCTTATTCAAAGTTCAGGAACTTTTGGTGGTGGGACTTGGGTGCTGAACATGTTGATTGGGTGAGTTCATGATGCATTTTGATTGGTTGACTCCACGCAGCATTTTATTTCAACCACCATTTTTTTTTTCTGTTATGGTGCGAGCAGTCCTACGACACCGGACTAATTTGCCTATTCTACATCGTACTCTAGACCACAGTGCAAACGCTAAAAGCAACAAGTCTGGGGGAAAAAATTATGTTCTGGATAATTTTGGTGGAAACGGGGCTAATGCTGCAATAAGAGAAGTAAACAACAGGAAAAAAATTTTATTCAGTCAGCTTTGTCCTACCTTCTCGACTTTGGCATATTTCTTAATGTCGATCTCCTTGCGTCCGTTTTCCTCCAGCTCAACAGTACGGACAGCATCCAGAGCAATGTTACAGGCCAAGGTGGACCAGCGACTGAGCGCTTTGGTATTGATGGCAGAGTTTATTATCTTCAACATCATGTCACGATTATTCACATCTACTGGGGTGCTGTGAAAGAAGAGGTTGTAGAGAAATGATCAGACTGCAGAACATATCATCCTACCACAACCAATCATCCACCTTACCAATCCACTAATAAACTCGGCTGCTTAATGGTTAAGAGCTCATACAGACAATTACGACTAGTTGTGTGTGTGCTTATTACCTGATGTCTTTGAGTATGTTCAACATGTCATCCAGAGCCTGTCTGTATGCACTGATCACCACGGTAGGATGCATCTGCTGTTCTAGAAACTGCTCAGCCACAGATAACATCTCACCCGCTGTACACAAAATGTTAGGTTGGGATTTGAGCAAGTCAAATTATTTTAAAAATTAACAATGCGTTAACTATTTTCTTCTTTATTTATATAATAATTATGAGATTATCAATAATAAGTTGTTAAAATATTACTAAATTACAAAAGTAATTATTCAAGTAAACATTAAAAGCAAATCCTAATTCTTTCATTATTTTCACATGGTTACACAGACTCCATCTGTAATGACACACAGATGACCCTCACCCAGAATAATTACAGAGGTGGTCCCATCTCCAACCTCCTCATCTTGTGTGCGGCTAATCTCAATCATGGACTTGGCAGCAGGGTGCTGGACCTGGATCTAAATGACACAGAGAGAACGTTAGATTAATATTTATTAAACACAAAACATGCATCTTAGTTGATAAATCAGAGTTCATGGATTGATTACCTCTCTCAGAATGGCATTGCCATCATTGGTCATGACAATACCACCCATTGGATCCAGCAGCATCTGCACACAGAGAACAAAATGTTTCCTCAAACATAGAGCAAGTTTAGATGTCACATCTAACAATGCAGCAACATATAAATGTGGACTTAACATTAGAAACACACCTTCATCATAGCCCTTGGTCCCAGACATGTCCTTATGACATCAGCAATGGTCTGAAAAGAGAAGATGGAGCAGCTTGTTAGCGGTGTTATTCAATTTTACCTCAGCAAAAATAGAAAATAAAAGACCCACTTTAGCCGCAGTGATGTTTCCTATCTGAACCTTCCGTCCAGATTCCCTCTTTGTGTTTTGACCTGTTATGAACAGAAACAGAGCCAGTTTGGATTAACTCTGCATCTTAATATTTTATTTATTATTAACAAAAGACACTGCTCTAACATCTAAAATCCATTTATTTTCGAACAAAAAACAATACCTGACCATGCTAACTGAGAAAATATCAATAATGCTAATCAGTCAAAACATGAAGTGGGTGCAGCTCTGGTCAGCACACACTGCGCCGCTAGCCTGCAGGCTAGCTTATTCATTACTTTGAAACGTCCGTTAGACAGAACCTACAGCCGGGTAAATTTAGCAAATAACTGCGAATAACAGCGTTCATTTTAACATTGACTGTGTAACTTCTTGTGCAATATGCAATAACATTTCTATTAATAAGTAATGTTAGCTACGAGGCTAACACAATGACTAATCCGAACACTGACATGAGCTTGTCAGACACGCGAGGCCCCCGTGCCACACTAGTTAGCTTAGCATTCTAGCACTGTCGCATGAATAAAACTCTTATTCGAACTCGTACCGAGTCCAGCGACGGGTCATAATAAAGCTACAATTGCACATTTACAGGGGGGATAATGGGGGAAGCACTTACTAAGCACGAGAACCGGTCTGCCCATCATGTTTGCGGCGTGGTTTTGATCACCGGTACCGGACAACGCACACAACGGTAAGAGGAGAGGAAGCACGAGGCGTGGCTGGGGATTCAGCCACAAAGTGGACCAATAAGCAAAAGAGACGCTTTTGGCATACACCTATCTCCACCAATCAAAGAAAGCGCCCCAATGCTTGTAGGCGGGTCCAGACTGGAACAGAAGACTGAAAAGTTCTCGAAAGAATCCTGAGAACAGTCATCATGATGAATATAATTCCTAGCTAAAACTTGAACTTGCAAATTAAAAGAACAATTTAAAAAAATCTACATTAAGTGAAATAATTATACTATTTATACTATGATATCTAAATCGCAGGTGTATATTTCAAAATGTATGCTATGACGTTTACTCTACACAAAAAAAATGTAAGTAATTTTAATGGGAAAAAATGCAAAAAATATTACAGTAAGCACTATTAAATGGTTAAACAATTATAAGGTAACATTGAAAATAAATGCATGCACTGAAAAATAAACTAATAGATTTGATTTTACTTTTAATTAGTGATAAATTAAGTAAAAGTATTACCTTTTATTGATTTACAAAAGAAAATATATTTAACATGACAATATTTTTAAATTGTTAAAATTACATTTTATATAAAACTGTTTTTGGATCACAAATAGCTCATCTTGCTGTGTAACCTTTAAAACAGTAGGTCTAATATAAAATATATAACAAATATATGCCACAATACACAGTGTCTTGTCCATTTCTTTATTGTGTCGAACACAAAACACTCCCCTTCGTGATTACATAAACAGTCCAAGAAATACATGTCAAACTTCTAAAGGATTACTAGCCTGGGAACAGTTGTTAACATCCCATGTCCTCACATGTGTGGATAGAAGATGCGATCCAAAATGAGCCCTTACAGAAGTTTAATTTGATAAGACATAAGGAGGTAGAACAGGCACCCCAATTCTTTTCAGACTGTTATTTCACAGTCATCAACTGCTTACAGAATTTCTAACATCCAATAGACTTGAAACAAAGTTTTATAGTAATATCTGAATGGACTATGAAGAGATTATGTAATTAAAGTACCAACACAGTAACATTTTTAACATTTTGTAAACTAAACAAGCCAGCACTGAGCATTCAGTCAATGGAACACTTTAGGATGCTACAGTAACATGTATGTGATAAGTGACCTATAAACAGTCTCTCTTTAAATAAAGAGACAGGAAATTAGCATATTTCACATATGCAGTGCATTTTGTTATAAAAGACAGAATAAAAGAAAACGAGGGCAACTTGGCAGCAGATTGTTAAATAACAGAATCAAATACAGCATTTTAAAGGGTTAGTTTACCCAAAAATCATTTACTCTCCCTCATGTAGTTCCAAACCTGTACGACTTTCGTTCATCTTCGGAACACAAATCAAGATTTTTTTTTAGTAAAACATGAGCGATTTCTGTCCCTACATTGACAGTCCACACAACTACCCTGTCAAAAAGTTCATAGAGATTGTAAAACTAAGCCTTCTGATTGTAAAACTATGTTTTCTGAAGCGACATTGAGATTGAAACATGAAATGAGCTTTGGTTTACCACAACTGATGTGTGCATTGATCAATGTTTATATGTGAATTAAACCCTAAATTATTTCTGTTCAACACAAAGAAATCATGTCTCTTAAAAAAAAAAAACTGAATTAAACTTGAGTCAATGTGGTTGTTGCTTAGCTGTCAATGGAGGGAGAGAAATCAATCAGATTTCATTTAAAATAACTTCATTTATGTTCTGAAGATGAATGAAAGTCTTACGGGTTTAAAATGGCATGACAGTGAGAATTATCATTTTTGGGTGAACTAACCCTTTACCTATATAATTACTGTAAATTACATTCCTTATGTGTCCAGTTGTGTATTGACTAACATTTTACAAGTGATGAATTGCTTTTACAAGTGATCATGTGCTTTGATGTCCCAGTGGATGTGATGAATAGCTGCGTGTGACACATCTGGCTGAAGTTCAGTGTGGGTCTGTGCATTTCTCCACCTGATAAATTCAGCATCTTTATGTGTTTACAGTTCATCCCTTGATTCATCCAAGATGAGCGGATGTGTGGCCTCTTTCTTCAGGTAGGTGATGAAGTCACTAACCTCACGACCACCCTGCAGGACAAAACTGCTTAAGCAACATTGTAGTCAAATTGTCTTAAAATAATCTGTGTGCATGATTATATTCACCTCATATCGCTGTGGCTGGTCTTTTTGTCCAGAGGGCACAAAGTAAATGGTTGGAAATCTGCATTTAGGCAAAATAGGTGATGAATCAAGAAAATAAATGGCTGAATATCAATGAATGTCTGTTGTAATGGACTATAAATAGATCAGAGACATAAAGAGAGAGACAGAATGTTACCCTTGGACATCATAATTTGGGGGCACATCATTAGCTGTGGCGTCCATTTTAGCAATGACAATGTTGGGGTCCCCGGACAGCTAAGACACACACAAAATCCAAATAATGAGCATGAGGTCCACTGTGGCTTTATTTCTTAAAGTACTACAGTTCAAAGGATTGTGGTCAGTACGATTTGTTTTGTAAAGAAATTAATACTTTAATTCAGCAAAACTGAAAGCATTAAATTGAGTAGACATATTTAAAGTTACAAGAGTTCTATTTCAAATAAATGCTGTTTTTTGAACTTTCTACTTTTCTTTTGAAAAACTTTGGAAGTTTTCCATTAAAATATTACGCAGCACAGCTGTTTTCAACATTGATAGCAACACAAAATGCTATTAAATCAGTATTAAATCAGCATATTAGAATGATTTCTGAAGGATCATGTGACACTGAAAACTAAAGTAATGATGCTGATGATAATAGATAGGCTGTGTCCACCAAAGCATTTTTTCAAAGGCCTGGCAATTTTTTTCAATTATTTTTTACAGGTCGCTGATAGTTGAAGAGAATGTTCAACTTTGGGTAAAATGCAGCGCTCATCACTGTCACTTTTTACCCAGACGTCCAATCACAGTGGAGGAGGGGCGGGACAAACACACACCGACCAACTGTCACAACATTCTTTTCTGTACAATGACATCAACCAGCAGAGCTAACTGAATACATTTTTAAACAAATTATCTGCAAAATCAGTTACAAGTAAATACAAGTAATTTTTTTTTTATGTAAATGCTACCATGGGAAGCATAAAGGCCCATTCACACCAAGAACAATAACTATAAAAATATCAATAAAGATGTAGTTCCAAAAACATTTCTAAATATAAAAGAATATCAGAGTTCACACCACAGCTATAACGATAACGGCACACAGAAACAATATCATTGGAATCACTTACTGAACAATTTTTTCCCCCGCTGATGAACGATAAAAACATTGACAGTCAATCAGAATCCATCTTGCTTTAAAGAGCGAGAGTATTTAAAGCGACAGACGACAAAACTGCAGCGTGCGATTAGAATAAACAGAATGATATCATCCGCTGGCCCTTATTAGACATCTTTCAATAACATAAAACAATCTTACCAACCCAAACGGTTGCATGTTAAAAATGATTTATAATGTATATAAATTGTGTTAAAAAACCTTTTCTCCAAGCTCCTTGTACTTAGGCTCCAGGCTCTTGCAATGGCCACACCAGGGAGCGTAAAATTCAACCAACACATCCTTTTCTGGATCATTCACAATCTCATCAAATGTGTCAGCAACCACGACCTGTGGAACCACATATGTGATGTATACAAGAAAACATTATTATCTTCACACATTAAAGACAAAAACACCTTTGTGGGTCCATGTACCTTGACAAAGTCATCGTTGGACTCTGGAACAGCTTCAGACTTCACATATCGTTTCAATCTTTTAGCAAAGTAATCCTCCAGGAACCTCTCCAAGGACTTGCCATCTCGCCTACAGAACCAAACAAAGTTTTAAAACCTTTCCAAAACCAATAGATTTTTCTCAAATCTATTGATTGTGACAACAGAAAAGCACTATGTGGAGACTAGTTGCAAGACTCACGTGAATTCTTCCTGCATGGAGTACTTGTGTCCCGCTCTGGTCCGGATGGTGACGAGGGGAATGTCTCCTCCCTCAACCGAACTCACACCAAACTCCTCCTCAAGCTCATCCTGGAACTCCTGTCGATCAGCCACCGCAAAACTCAGACCTTGAGCCTGGAACTGGGTTGCCACCTTCATTATTCTGAGAGAAAAATAAAAATATATAAAAGACAAGGAAATGATCCAATAAGGAATCCAATAATTGGGTGCTCACCTGTTCCTCCAGTAGTTTGTGCCTTTGATATTTCGCACATAATCTACATTGTAATACGCTGTAAGCAGGTCACTTCCTTTCAGACTGTCCCTATTTTCTGTGGTCAGATGTGGACATAGACCAAATCTAAAGCAGAGCAAGAGGAAAATAACAGAAATAGGGACATATGGGCAAACAAATCACAATAAATCAAAATGCATATGTACAACTGCTTGACCATATTCCCACAAAATATTCAAGCGTTAAAGAAACATACACATTGTCTCTGATGAATGTACGGAGAGAAGAAATCGAAACGGATTCTGTGTATTTCACCACATTGTCCTCAAACTTGCTGTTTAAACGAGGGGGACGAAACAGCAGAACACACCTGCAATGCAAGAGAAGCCAATATTAGAACAAAAAACTAACAGTAAATGCAGTGCAAGTAATGGGTTGTACATTTTTTATCATACTCCATTTTTGATAAATTGTTGTTTGAATTTTCTCTGAACTGAATAAATATGTGCCATTCCAAATGACTTCTTAGATGCCACACAAAAAAAGGATGGAGAAATCCATTTTATTGTACAAATGTCAAGCTAGAAATCTCTGAGACCTTGATGAAAAATTATTGATAGCTTGATATATCAAATGTATCCAAATACCAAAATATACATTTCTACTTGATATACCAAATGTACCATATGCATTCTGTAAATCTTTTAATGTAAAAAATGCAAATATTGAATATACCGTACTACCATTTCCAATACTTAAAAGTAAAGGACATTATATGGACTACTTGTATACAACATCTTAAATGATTTTATCTTTGGGTATCTTATCTTAACCGTACAATTTTATTTTTACTACATATTTTCAAGTTTTGGTAGAGACGTTTTTGGTCAGCTCAATCTCTGACAGCAAGTGGGGAAAAAAAGGATGTTGAGGACATACTTTAACATGAAATATTGACCATATTCACCTTTGGCTAAGCCACGCCCTAAAATGTAGCTTGACCAATCACAGCGCAGCCAAGAACGAGCTCCCACACGGACTCCGACAATTGCGCTCCATTGACTTTCAACACAGGCGTCTCATATTCTTGGTCTCGGCAGGCTATTACCGTTGTAGTTCATCAAAAATATGGTTAGACATTGAGCCTGGGGCATTTGTAACAAAGATGCGCGTTTCCCAGAGGTTGGAGGGGGGGTGTCCGTTTTTTTCCCTTCCCAAAACCGAAGTCAAATCCTGACAAGTGTCATTTTTGGATTAAACTGTATGGATGTCCTCAGTCAGCTAAACCCCCCAAAGGTCAACAAGCACATCTTTTTTTACTTCTAACCTTACTGTGAAGTTATACTAGTTTTATAATGTTTTAGGTTATGATTTCGGTTCTCATACCGATTGTTGATACGCTAGCACACGCTGCTAATAAATACAACGTTATACTCGTGTAGTCGTTCAAAATAATACATAGGCTTCACTTCTCAAAAGTAAAGATCCACAACATTTTCCCGAAAGCTTTATCAAACTGTGATAACTGTCAGTCCCTCAATGCAACACTTTTTCATGCTTTTTTTTCTTGTCCTAAAGTTGCCACCTACTGGTCTGATGTATTTAATGTATTGTCAAGAATTTTTAAGATTACATTATTACCGGAACCATTGTTGATTATCCTTGGCACATCACAGTTCTTTAGAAATTTGACTTCACCCCAGCAGCAGTTCATTTCCTACTCTCTTATTACTGCTAAAAAAGTTACTCCTGATGTCATGGAAAGGGCCAGAAATACCCACCGACAAAATGTGGCTTCGGGACATGTCCAGTACTCTACATTTGGAAGAAATTAGATATTTGTTGAAGGACAATCTCTCAGGTTTTTATAAGATCTGGCAACCCTTTACAGATTTCTTACAATCAGTATCTGTATAAATATTTATTTCCTTTTACTTTATTCATATAAATTATTATTGAACTTTCTGCTACCAAACTTTATTCTACTTCCGCTTTGTCTGTTTTTGTTTTTGTCTATATGTACAGTTATATAAAAATGTTTGAGCCTCTCCTGTATTGTTGATCGAAGACTGTATAATGTATATATGCTCAATAAAAAACTTTACAAACTATACTCGTGTAGTCAGTTTGCTTTGTAATAACGATTATAGAAGTGAATAGAGACCTACCCAGCTTTGCATGAACAGTGTTGCTCCCTGATATTTAGTCCCCGCCTCGATTAGTAGGATATGTGGAGATTATTTTTTTGACTGTGACCGGTAAGTAACATTATGCTTTTGTCTCTATTTTGGATGGATTGTTGTTTCTTGCGTTTCAACTGTATGTCTTGAATATAGCCTTCGAACACATATTGCAGCCTCTTTTGCCTACTTCTATCGGACACTTTATTTGCTGCTTTATAAAAGTTTGATAACATTTCAGCAGGATGAGCTGTTACAGCATAAGCCACGCAGAGCGCAGATGAAGTTTGATGGATGTAGCAACAGTAACTAAGGGGGGCGGGGCTTAGCCAAAGCTGAATTTTGCTCATTTTCACAAATGGATGTTTCCTTAATGCTCTGTCATACATACTCTCCATCTACCCCATATTTCAAGCTCAATCCCATATCAGTGGAATGTGCAAATCGATAGCTGTCCCTCAGGGCACCAGAGACCTTCAGAAACTCTGCAAGCTGTGCACTATCTTCCCCAGAGAAAAAGCCTGGGATGAACAGAGACAAGATATGAAACGTAAGAACCTCGGCCTTTTTCAGTTCCAAAAGATGAATGCAGAAGTCAAATCTGACTAGTTTTGACCTTCTGCTACAGGAGCAATTCAACATTTTATGGCAGGTATTACAAACTCTGCTACTCACCCACCACACTGGCCTCATAGTTGTTGGTAAAATAATCCAAATCTGCCTCATTGTGCAGAGCCACGGAACTTGGGCCTGCTTGCTTCTTCATGTAGCTCACAATTCCATCTATTTTAGATCAAGATATAGGTATGCAAGTAACTAAAATAGTTACAGCCAAAAAAAAGGGAAACAAAAAATAAAACATACAATACCATTAAAAAGTTTGGGGTCAGTAAGATTTTCTTCAAAGAAATTAATTATTTTATTCAGCAAGGATGAATTGTTCAAAAGTGACAGTAAAGGCATTTATGACTTACAACATATTTCTATTTCAACTAAATGCTGTTCTATTTCAAATAAACATTATATTCATTAAAGAATCCTGAAAAAACAACTGTTTAGCACAACTATTTTCAACATCGATAACAATAAGAAATGTTACTTGTGCACCAAATCCTTTCTGAAGGATCATGTGACACTGAAGACTGGAGTAATTAGCAGCTGAAAATTCAGCTTTGTCATCACAGGAATCAATTACATTTTATATTGTAATAACAACTCACAAAATAACTGGTTTACTATATTTATGACCAAATAAATGCAGCCTTGGTGAGTATTAGACACCTCTTTTAATCTTACCAACCCCAAACTTTTAAACAGTACTGTATGCATGGACACATGGTATCAACCTGCTGTTCTGGGTCCATCATACGATCCAGCATCCTCTCCATTGCGGAATATTTTAAGGGTGGGGTATCCATTCACTCCAAAACGTTCACAGATCTCAGAGTTCGCAGTGCAGTCAACCTCATCAAAGGAACGGAAAGAGACAAATTCACTAAAGACATACATGTAAAAGCATGATCTTGCAGAATGAGGCAGCTGTGTAGCATTAAAGACTGAAGATTGAGCTCGGTAACAGAAACTCATGGGTCCATCACTCCTCACCTTTGCCAGAGACAATGTCCCTTTCAGCTTTGTGGCAGCAGCCTCATATTCTGGAGCAAGACGCTGACAATGACCACACCTGTGAGCACATCATATGAGTGTTAATGTTACATTGTTAATTCATTGCACTGTTTTAAGGGTCAGTTTAAGGTTAAAATGGATCTAAAGGGATTTATAATTGTTTAAATCAGATAATTGTGAATGGTCATCATAGTTTAGCTTCATGCACCTCTATAAGTCATCATTTAGATTTATGCACTAACGTTATGCATTAACACAACCATTATAACTCTCTAAAAAGATCCATACATTAAAATTAAGAAAACCCCAGCTTAAGACCAAACTAACTACACTACAACCTGGTAGCAGCTAAATTTATAACGTTACTTTCGTAGAATTATAACATATATTGTGGACTGCCTGGGACAGAACGTACCAAGGTGCGAAGAACTCCACTAGCAGAGTCTCGTGCAAGGCTACGCTCCGGTCAAAGTCAGAGTCTCCGAGCTCGAGCACATCGCTGCCCTCCGCACACCACACAGTGAAAACTAGACAGATGATAAACCATGGTAAACGCATTTTTACTGGTGTCAGTGGCTGGAAACTACGAAACGCGTGAATGACAAAGCTAGCCCCGGTGCGTGAGTGCTGCTGAGAGTAGCAGCAGCTGTAGGTAAGGGTCGCCCGAAAGCCCAGAAAAGCTCTGTTCTCTTGCCAGAACGCGTTTGATAAATTCAGCACATTGGTACGAAATTTAACCTAAAACACACTAATAGCAAACTAATAGCAATACTAATAATAGACGTGTATCGGAAAGATTGTTTATTATATGTAAATATATTGTATAATTTGTAGTAATAAATATTTATAAATCGATACATTGAGATTCACAGTTTAACATTTTGGTGCATGCATTGTTTTTTTTTTTGTTTTTTTTTTTTTCGTTTTTTGTGTGTGTGTGTGTGTGTGTGTGTGTGTGTGTGTGTGTGTGTGTGTGTGTGTGTGTGTGTGTGTTTTTTTTAAACATAGCAAGCAAGTCGTTTAAGCTTAAATTGTTCCCATCATTACTAGTAATTGCTTTTTTTGTAATTCAATTACATTCCATCCTTATAGTAACAATTAAGATTAGAGCTCTCTAAAGTCAGTTCTTTGTCACATCATACGTCATACTTTGTCATTGTCAAACATCCAAAGTTTACTAAAAGTAGATCCTTTTTATAGTAATAGGAATTATGTGTTGTTTTACAATAATCCTATGGCTTACATGTCATCTGATGTCCCTAGTCTAATGAAATGTATCTATTTATAAAGTAGCTATCTGTTTTGGCTAAAAGTGGCACATCACATCATTGTTGTTGTCCTTGATAAATAAATAAATAAATAAATAAACAGTTTATATTTGATTTTTTTTTAAATACATTGCCTATATTCATATAAAATATGTACAAACACAACAAATATTAAATATTTACAAATATACAAAAAATAAGTAGGCCTGTAAGCGCCATATAAAAATGTTTTTTTTTTTTAAATACGTTGATATAAAAAACTACAAGTTTTGGCAAATCATGCAACCGGCTACAGCACACAGGATTTTCTTTTACACTAGAGGTTTTACAAAAATACAAAAAAAAAAAAAAAAAAAAACACCAAAGGAAAAGGTATGCAGGGATTTATTTTAGCACTAGGGGTCCCCCTTAGATTCATCATATCCCTCTATGATCATATCAGAGGAATTGAAAAAAGGATGCTCTTTTGGGAGTTTGACTTGGCAGTTGAGACTGGACATATATTAAATCAGAATAATATGATATATTATATAATAATATTTAAGATACATCAAAAGCAACAGTGCTGTTATTATGAATAAGATCTAATCTGATATTCAATGACTGTGACATTGCTTTAATGAAACAAAAGTCAATATTGACACAAAAGTCAATAAGACACAGTCAATGATAAGTCATTTGTCCCCATCTACTGGCGTAATGATGTAACCTGCAGAAATGGTCACTAAACTGGCTATATAAAATATATAGTATGATATATTTGGGGTGCATTAGACCTTTTTAGAAATGCAATAAAGTTTACATATGAAAAAAAAAAAACTATAGACCATTTCACAAGATGTAAACAACACTGGTCCAGAAGCACTTCCTGTTTCAGTTTTTTAACACTACATAAAAGTTGGGATAAAATACAACCAACAGAACATTTAAAACTGAATCAAAAAGTTTAACAAACATCTTTAAGATGTTTTCTTTACATGTGAAATAAAGAAAAAAGTTACAAACTGAAACAGGAAGTGCTTCTGGACCAGTGTTGTTTACATCTTGTGAAATGGTCTACTTATTCAAAGATGTTCAATAATAGAAACAGACCTGGGGAATTTAAAGACCTATATGTGCAAGTGAAGTTCCTGTCTTCAGATGATATGCTGATGCCAAAACTGACTCAGCCTAACTTTTGCTGAGTGTCTTAGTGAAACGGAAACTCTGTTTTCCTTCATTCTCTATTATTTCCTAAATTACAGAGTGCTATCTGTTAATACAATGCCAGATGGGAAAATACATCCTGGAGCCTTATCATTAAAGCCAGCAGGAAGTGATTCTCACAGACCCTTCATAAAGCCAGCAGGAAGTGATTCTCACGGACCCTTCAGTGCAATGACTTACCAATCATTTTTGTTAGCCTTCTTATGGCCAGCTATTTTTGAACAGACATTCTGAATAGTAATTTAGAAAGAGGGCTGCTTTGTTGATGTTCCAGATCCTGAATTTTCCATTTTACACCCCCATTTATATCCCTAATTGAACTTTCCAGACCATGCTAAAACAATCGTGTCATGACATTGAGTCAACTATAACTATAATACTGTCAGTTTCTTCTTTTGATTTCTTTTATTATAAAGTTCAACAGTTTGACCCCAAACGAAACTATAGATACAAGTCACATTTCTGAAAAAGTCCATGAATACTATGTGGTAAAATAGAGGGGAAAACCTTTGATGATATGTTTCTACTGCTTTTTATTATAGTTCAAATAATTTGAAAGAAAAAATATTAATTTAATAAAATTATGCTACTCTCATCATTTTAAGATATGATTAAGGTCTCTGGGATCCCAGACATAAAAACTGTGAGTACATCTCAACAAAACATGAGGGTTAACACATAGCCTACAATACCATGTGTAGGCCTAGTGTATGAATGTCATAAAAAAACATGAAATATGTACATAAATTTAAGACAATAATTTCGAAAGATTGCATTATTTGTATAATGACATTGTTTTGTAATGGCTTTTAATGGAAGCTCTACACCAATCTGTTAGAATCGATAGACGATAAACTATAGAAGTTAGAATCGAAAACTAAACAGTGGGAGGGACAGAATACAGTAGGCGTAAGCGCGTGCCCACTCCTCGCGCATAGCGAGCGACTCAATTGTCTTGCAGTTGTCGCTGTCGCGCGCTCTCCTCCAGGCGCATAGGATAGAGATACAGCCAATGGTTACGCGAACACCGGTTTAGCGATCACTTTTTTGAGCAAGACTCAGCTTCAAAATTTATTCGCTGGTTTATAAAGTAGGCTATAACTACAAAAGGACGTTCGTCTTTAAGAGAGTCTTCATTGTCCTCGGAGCGCAGAACCTCTCTTCTATTAATAAAGTCCAATGCCACTTCTCCAGTAAGGTAAGAAAGTTTACTACGCGACTCACAATACAGCAGCAATGCAATTTAAAACCTATCATCAATTTAGTAAAGCCTACTTTTATTCGTATCTTTGTCCTAAAGTTTCCATTTTCTGTCCTGACCTACTTCTTGAAGTAGATATGCTTTTGATGTGATTGCTTTTTCTTGGGGTTCGCTTTTAAATTTATTACAGTTCAAATAATCCATCATACAAACCAAAGTTGTATAATCAGTGTTTATTGTAAATGCACACTTCAAAACAGAATAAACTTATAGGCTATTGTAGATTTCGCTAACTTCATTGTTTTTATTGTTAAAATAAATCTGAAAAATAGTGGCTTTCTTGTAATTATGGTGCAATAGGCTGTTAAAAAACAAAAATGTCCAATGACTAATTTCAGAACAAATCTGAGACAGATGTCATCTGGGGCAGGTGTAAAGACTGATTGTGTTTATCCATCATGTGTTTTTCTCCTGAAAAATAAATAAAAAAAAAGTTTTTTTTTGCTTAATAGCTTACATTTGTTAAACATTGCACATATTTTGTATTTAGAGCGTGAATTGAGCTTGATGCTTAATATGCATAATGCATAATATAAATATCTGAATCATGGCTGTGTAATGTGAAGGACACTTGTGGAATGACACCCTATCCTGAACACATCTCTGAGTCATATCAGAGTCGCAATGTTTTTCTTTTCTTTTTTTTTCGTCATTGAGCCAACAGAATTGCATTGATTCCCCACCTGACATTTTGGAGTGTTAATAGCATGCAGACACAAGCAAACCCCAGCATCGCCAAACCGTAACTGGCCAAAAGCACATAAACCCAAGAGATGTTGACCTTGACTTTGGTTCAAGAGGATTCCAGACAATTAAAATGAGTCCACTTGTTTCACCATATTTTTGTTCCAGACCACAATATCCCCTATAAATGGGTCAAACTTATGAATAGGAGCACAGGAAGAATTACTAGTACCTGCCAATGGTTCCACATCTGGAGAGCATGAGACTCTAATTGATTTCCACAGGAGAAACTTTTCACCTTGACAGCAGCATGCTGAGGTGCTCGTAAAAAAAAAAAACATCTGCTGTTGATATGATTTCTCTGTTGGGTCATGTGCACTGGGTTGGCACTGACACTTTAACTGAAATTCTTCGGATTAGGCTCTTGGTTCAGTAGTTGCTTGTTTTATTAGAACGTTTACAGTGAAATTAATTTTAAATTAGCAGCTAATAAACAAAACAATGCTGTAAAGGAATTTGAAAAAGAGAATTTAACATATGGGTTGAAGTTTTTTAAATCTCTAAAGTGACTTTGAGTTCAGGGCAAAATAAAAAAGCATGGAGAAAAGAACGTACGGAGGTCAGTGGTGATGAGATGGGGGTGTTGTGTTAACGGAGGAAGACGATGGGTAATATTTCCACCACATGCTTACATAAGCCTCTCTTAACTCATGCTTTTTGCAGACAGAGGCCCGAGGAGGGCTTTGGATATGCAGGGTTCTGCTTAAAGCTGTTAAAAGAACTTTTAATATCCACTGAACCTTTTCATTAAACAAAAGGTTATTTTGATATTTAAAATGTTCTTCACGCTAAGAAATTGGTCAAATTCTTTACTGCATCACTGCAAAAACCTTCTTTTGGGACCTTTATTTTTAAAAGTGTACTTAAAGTGTTGTTATTGAATAGATAGAGCATTTTTGTTAACTCATTTTGCATTTTTGTTTGCACATACATGTATATTTTCACTGCAGAACCACCACAGAGTTGTAGAGTCAGTGAGAAGATCTGTGATCTGAAAGTCTGTCGGTCTTGGAGAGGCTTGAAGCAGAGCCGCAGTGCTGGCTGCTGGTAGTCATTAGGAGAGGGGAAAGTGATGTTGTTTTGCAGGGCCCGTTTGCACGGAAGAAAAGACAAACGACCCATCTGGGGTGAAATGCAAAAACATAGCTGTGTTTGTAAATCTTATACAAATGTAGCCTATTTAACCAGCTGTAAAGCTTGTGTTTGTTGTGATTCAGAACAAGGTTATGATGTAAAATCATTATTTAAGTCGGTCCAAAGTCATTGTTTCTCATTATATCAGTCAAGAGCAAAGTCATTGTTACCTAAAAATCCACTCCTTCATATTTGGGACTGACATTTGAACCGATCAATTCTACCGCTGTCCTCCTGGCGTCTCAGAGTTGTATGTTAAATCAGGTAGACGACAGGGGGAAAATAATAACCTCTTCATCTTTTCCTTTTGCTTTAGCATTATGGAAAAGTCATATATCTGAAGTTTGTCCCATGAGATCCAATCGGAAAATTCATTGTGGTAAAATATGAGGTCAGGACACACTGTCTTTTTTATGTGTGTAAGAGACATATTTTACCGTATGCATGTGTATTGAGAGAGAGAGTGTGTGTAGTGTCTACCGAATGGAAATGGTCACTGGATGACAGACCTATATTTTCACTCAAGATGTTTCCTTTTGTTTGTTTCTGGTAAACTCCCTGGAGTTCTGCTGAATGAGAGGAAGAGACAGTAGAGACCTGAGGACTCGGATATTGTTATTTATCTTACGGACAATGAATTGTAAACGCAATGTACATTAAATCATGGATCATCAAACACAAGCACATCTGATGCTATGGAAGAAATATTTAGATGGAAAAAAAGCTTTAATTTAGTTTTGACGCATATTTTGTTGGCAGCGCAGGAAATTAGCCCTCTGTTTCCTCTTTTCTTCTCTTGTGCCCAGGACATCCTGAGTCCAGCATCTGCCCTCTTTCTCTGTCTCTCCTTCTAACTCTCATCCTGTTATTTCTGCCTTGTTGTCAAATACATACACTACCTACTCATTATTATTAGTGTTATTCTGCAAGGACGCATTGAACTCATCAATAGTAAAGACGTTTCAATGTTTTAAAGATTCAATTAAAGATTTCCGTTTCAAATAAATGCTGCTCTTTTGAACTTTCAATTAATCAAAAAATCCTTTAAAAAATGTTAAATTGCTTTGTTTTCACAAAAATATTGAGTAGCATAATTGTTTTTAACATTAGTAAAGTAGTAATAGTAAAGTCACAAAACACAATGATTTCTGAAGGATCATGTGACTGAAGACTGGAGTAATGATGCTGAAAATTCAGCTTTGCCATCAGAGGAACAAATTAGATTTTAAAATATATTAACTAATAATAAAAAGCAGAATATTTATATAATATTTCACAATATTTTAATTTCTACTGTATGTCTGACTTTTTTAATAGGCCTGCATTACAAAGTGCACCTTTAAAGTTGACATGCCATTCAGTTTTGAAAATGCATTTGGCCAATATGGCAAGGGACTATTTAACATTTTGAGAAACCTCTGGATTGGGGTTCAAAATATTATCTTCGTTGTGATGGGAGTGAGAGGAGGAGACGAATCTAAAAGCATTTCCATGGTGTCATTTTAGGAGCAGACAGAGAGTGATGCGTTTCTTTTCCTCTGGTGAAAACCTTTTCGCTCTCAAATGCTCAGATTCAGAAACATCTGGTTATTTTTTTCAGCTGTAAAAAAGGCGATAAAAGGATGGTTTTAATAAGGAGCAGGCTTCCTCCTCGCTCTGCAGCGATGGGCAGTTGAGTAAATCAGAAAGCTTTAGGAGGAATGTGCTGGCAGCGAGTGGACTTCCTCTTGGGAGATGAGTGATGGCAATGGGTGATGCAGTGATATTGCGTGGTACAAAATCCTTGAATTCCCTCATTCAAACATTATTCCAGCATTATCCCCTTGCATTCTGTCAAAAACTAAGAGAGAAACAGCAGATCTTTAAGCTGGCAAACAGAAAAATATTTTAGCATTGCTTTGCAAAGATATTTCGTTGGAAAAATACAAGGGCTTTGGTTTCATCGCACACCTGGATTCTGTCCTAATGCTTTTTGCTGCACTCCTCTTTGCACTTAGGGGAGGCTTGGTGTTGTATGTCACTCTCGATTAAGTGGACCCAGGTCTGGTCCAAATCTCTGAAAATGCAATAAATTAAATAATAAATATAAATGTAAAAATAAGGACATGATTTCATTCATCACAACATCATGATAGCTTTATCATCAGGACAACCTGCTGCAGTTTGTCCATCTGTCTGCTCAGGCATATAGCGGTCACCTCATTCTGATCCAAATGTTTGCTATTCTGTCTCATAAATAAATGGGCCTCTTAAGGTAAATTCCTGTGTGGGACAGCTTTACTATACCCAGGACATGCAGTACTGCCCAGACCCGTACAATAAAACAATACAGAGAAGGGGAAAAAGCTCACATATGAAAAGTTCCTTAACCGCGTAGAATGAGCTTGAGTCCATATTAGTGTTTGCAAATAAATTTGCCAGCCAACAGCGTGTTGATTTAGACCAGATGCAGGGGAGGTTGGAGTCTGTTATCTCACTTCACTCTTGTGGCAGTTCATTAACCAAACCAAGGCAAACGAAATGGTGATCCTCAAAACATAGTGCATGAACTCATAATTAAAGCAATTTCAACTTGTTTATAAGTTATACAAGATTCAGTTAAACTTTCAAAGTCAGTTTAATATCATTTAAGTTGAAATTACTTGTACGGCTAATTTAATTATACTTAAACATTTAAGGCAGCAACTTTGAGTTGAATTATTTTACAGTATAACAATATATTTGGTCCAGCGGTATATGTCGGACTCCACCATTGTAAAAAGCTAACCAGATTAGCCGTATCCCCACTAAAAGACGTATTTCCGGTCTTCAATTTTTTCATGACATAGGCCTATTACAGCACCTCTCTGTCCAGTCTGGCTCGAACGCGCTGAACAGTAACTGTTTCGATGAAGCCCCTCCCTCCAAAATACGAAATGTGATTGGTCAGCTGGCCCAGTGTGTTGTGATTGGCACCACTTAGCGAAGAAGCACGTGTTTGGGATATGTCACGCGCCTTACCATTACCGTGAGTTTCATCTGCTCAGGTGTAAATTAAGAATGGCACAAGAGGATCATGCAGAAGATAATTCATGCATGGACTTTGCAAGCACAGATTTCACAGTATGTTTCAGAGTGGTGTTTTTTTTCTTCATTTTTTTTTTTTCTTATACAGTACATTTTAGATACAATGTTATACACTATTTAATCATGACACTTTACACTAAACAGTAATCGATCACAAAACCAAGGTTAATTTTCCTGAGGGGCGATGAACAGCCTTACAAAAGCGAGAGCTTATAAAAGCTACAGTAAACACTATCTCAACACTAATGTTGGCTAGCAGGCAAGCGGAGGCAATAAAGCCTGGCCCTTTGTTTGCATTGTAGCAACAGTGTAAAACTTATAATTGGAACTGTTAATAGAAAATGCAACTACAAATACTAAGACATGCTTACAGGTTGTGATCCACAAACCACAGTGCAGAACTGCTCCTTTTCAGGAGAAGTCTTTGTGTGTAGCCTGCATTGCACTCTCTTAGCTTTTCAGCATAAAATGTGCAGCACAGATAAACGTTGGGGTTATAATGTTCAGGAACAGTGTTTAAAATAAAATTTTACCACTCCAAGTTTGTCAGCCAAAACAAATGTGGGTGGAAAAAACACTTTATGACATAGCAGCAGCTCAACCAGTCCTCATCTCCTTTTCTTGTGTATTCCATGGGCGGGGACTATTTAAATGAGAAACATTGTGAGTTCATAAAGGCCAGGGAAAAAGTACTGTAGTCCAAACGAGTTGTTTGTTGTAGTTCTTGGAAAGTGAATTCCGTTAAATAAAATATCTTACTTGGAGTGGACTTTTTAAGCTCAAACAGCAACATTACACACTAACTGAAGATGAAAAAGTGAAAACGCATAATAGGAAACCTTTAACTAACAAGAAACTCTGATAAACGAATTAGTAAGTAATAGTGCTTAGTCGAAATGTGGTAGTTCACTATTAGCTAATCAATAACTAAAAATATATACCTCTCAGAGGACTATAAAGCCCAAAGTATAGGCTAATTTAACCATCCGCACACTGTCTGCATTCGTGCCCTGTCTGTGTGACGTAATTTCCGTCATCAGGAGGGTCCATGGACGTTCGTGCACCTCGTATGCGTGCAGCCCAATTTTTGTGACTGAAGACGGTGTGTGTACAACAGCGGATGTGCAAATAACAGTATTCTAAAGTGTTTCCTCTGAAGTAAACTTATAAAATTAAAATAGGAGGATTTTTTTTCTCAGTGTAGTTAGATGGACCATACTGTGTGTTTTTTTTTTGTTTTTTTGTTTTTTGTATATCCACCTATATTGTAAACAAATAATATCAAGATTTATTTATTTCAGTTTAAATATCCAGATTTGGAAAATATTTTTAAATTTTATTTGACATCAAAATTTTATATTTTCAAAATAGGTCTTCCCACACTCGTGAAAAACCTGGAAATATCGTGGAATTTTAAAGGGTTCATGAAATTATAGAGATGAGTAAAATAGTGTAATCTTTCAATCTTAAAATAATAGTTATAACAAAAATCTCTATAAAATAATTACCAAGAATGAGTCATTTTTGGGAACTCTTTCTGAAGCATCATCAGTATTCATGTTTTCTATTGTAAATTTCACGTTTTGATGTTTGATGTCACTTTAAAAGTTTAGATTTGAGCTCCTATTTCTTATTATTTCACTGCACAATTCCACAGTTGTTACGTTGACAGAAGTTGTTTCAGGAAAATGTCCCTCACTGAGCTGTGACTCCACAGCTGTGATTCTGGGTCTCCAGCCTGGAGTGATGTTCCTTTGGGTCCTATTGGGACCGCGGCACTCTTTTTCTCCTTCTTTCGCTCTCTCTCACATGTGTTCTGACAGTACGCCCAGACTCCTGAGGGCCTCACACACACATACACATACACAAGCCAGCTCTGCACTCATGGAAATCTGCAATCAATTTAGCCAGCAGAGGAGGGGACCCCCCATTTTAAGAGAGCCGTGGCGTGTATATAAGCATACGTGCTCGTGGAGATCGAGTATCCGCATGTGTGCTTGTGACGATTGGCTAGGCTGTTTCTTTACACACATACACATTTGTTCAGCATTTCCTCTGTATGGATGACATACCGCATGCTTTGTTGTACTGACAGGAGTAACGCAGCTCATCTCTGTCCTGTAATCTACTGGCCAATCATTCATGAAGATGTGATTGATATGCCTGCAGCACAGCTGAAGCTAAAAGTAATTTCAACGTTCTTCCTATCAGTCTTTCGGCCTAACAATCATTGTGACAGAAATTTCAGAGAGCAATTAACTAAACTGGGTCACAGTCCCAAGTGCAATAAGCAAAAGATTATGAGATTTTTAGAGTATCCAGTTTTCCTTTTATCCCTGTAATGGAAGAATAGTGTCCATGCTTGTTTATGCTGTGTGTTTTTGGAGAAACAAGGAAGATAAATCCTGGTCATGATGTCATGTTTGGCTATGTCTGAAATTAAGAGGGTAACCTCATCTGTCCCTTAGGGAGAAACAAAAACTGAAAAACATCCTTGTAATTTATCTCAAAGCCACGTACGCCTATAAGGTCCAACACAATGAAAGTTTCTGAGATACTGATAACTACACTGAACAAAACTATAAACGCAACACTTTTGTTGCCCCCATTTTTCATGAGCTGAACTCAAAGATTTAAGACCTTTTCTATGTAAACAAAAGGCCTATTTTTTCTCAAATATAGTTCACAAATCTGTCTAAATCTGTGTTAGTGAGCACTTCTCCTTTGCCAAGATCATCCACCCCCCTCACAGGTGTGACATATGTTCAGTGTAGGATTGCCAATGGGCTCTATGCACGGCGTTATTTCCGGTGAAGGATTAAGGATGCTCGATAACTTCCGCCAATCGTAGAGTCCAATGCAATACCGAGAATTTATATTGAATTTTATACTCCATGGTTATACTAATGAAACGTTAGTCACAAAAACAGATAAAACAGACACCCCTCGTTGTGTTTATGCTTCTTTTTAAAATTATATTAAATAAACATAACTATATATAAAATTACATCTAAACGTATGTACGTTTCGTTTCAAAGACGGGAGGACAGTAAATATTGAAGACTCTGCCATAATCCCGTTTTCTCCGGTTTTCCTCCGCTTTAATCTACACAACCGGAAATGGACGAGCATCCTTACGTCAAATGCGGAACTTATGCGTGCATATAGCCCATACCAGCCAATATATGTGTTTTCAATTGCACTGTGTTAGATATACCAATTGTGACCGTTGACAAATTTACAAGTCTTACGAGCAAAATATATATGCAGGAGTATAATTCTCAAAATATATCAGTAGTAGACCCTTTAAAGAATATATGTACAAAATATAAAAGTTCTTTCTGTTAATGGAGATGTTTTACTTACTACTTTTTGTAGTAGTCTGAGGAAGACATCTTCTTCTAGATATGCAAGCAGGAAGTAAACTGATCTGGTCATGTGACCTTTCACACTAGTCACATGACATTAATAGATTTTAATCAAGAGAATCTATTTTGTCATTTAAAAGTTGAATTTCTTGCCCAATTACAAAAGTCAATTACAACATTTTTAGAGCTTCCAGAAATAAGAAAAAAGATGCGGTCACAATTGTGACCGGCGGGATTAAACGGGTTAAAATCTCAGACCAACCTCTGTAATCTCATTTAATATACGAGTTTCTCATGCCCTGAGTGTGTTTAGATTGAGAATTGCTCACATTTCTTAATAGTAAAATGGACTTGGAGTTCATGGTGTTTCGATGGAGAACTAACAAATAAGCCTTTCTATTTTACAGTAAATTTTGCATTGGGTTTGGTTGAGGGATTATAAGGTGAATATTTATATTTATGCATTTAGCAGACACTTTTATCCAATTCAACTTACAAGAGGGTGAAATAAACAAAATGCTCAGTGTCAACAATATCCATAGAGTAAAATGTCAGTTTTAAAGCTAGACTAGGAAGCAAATAAACTGAAAATAATTATCTTTTTCTAAGATTCAAATCATACTGTCTAAACCTACACTTTGGTTTTAGGGTTGAACATTTCCTCTCAAGACTATCTTTTGAATCTAATGTCAAGTATTTATGATTCCTGAAGTGGCTCTGGAACAATGATTCTGCAGTTATGAACAGGTTAAATGATTCACTCATAGTGGGCAGATATAATTAGCGCATCGGTTTTGATATTTGTGGGTGGACATCTCTGACCACACTGGAGAGGCAGAGGGGAAGAGGAGGAGTAGAGGAAGAAGTGAGTAAGAGGAAAAGGTAAGCTAGGAAGCATTTCTGGTGAGATAAGGATGTAAGCAGTCATGCTGCAGTGTTAACTTAACATTCCAATGAAATAATTGTCCAATTCCTGTTCAGAAGAAGCATTCATAACAGGAGAAAATAGTCCAGACATACATTAGTTTTGAGTCATAGAGGTGGACGTTTCACTTTACACCTTCCTGTTTTTGAATCTACAGGCAATAATAACTGGTATAGTTAATTAAATGACTTTAAAATACGAAATTAGCACTAAAATAAAATTTAAAACAAAAAGAGTTTTCTTCTGCTTTGGTTTTTGCCTCTACATGTTCTGGGCCATATAAATTATGGCCCATGTAATTATGGTGGTGCTCGGTCATGTCTTTTTAAAGAGTGCAAACCTCAGAAGTGCCCATCTTCTGAGGGTTTGGTTAAGCATTGCGACACTCGCCATGGTTTGTGAACGCGAGTGTGTGCTTTTATGTGAATGTAATTTGATTTTGTGTGGTTGGGTTGTGTGCACCTACACGTGAAAAAACAGTACACACACACATACATGTATAAACCCTGTATTATTATTCAAAAGTGTTTTGTTTGTTTGGCCACCACGTGTCTTAGGCCCCAGTGAAGCCACAGTAATGTATTCTGTGGTTATATGGTCTACAATGTCTAGCAGGAACCAGCTGTCAAACTGTGAGGTCCCCCACAAGGCCTCAGGAGCTCTCAGCTCCATGCCTTTAAATGGCAGAAAACTTAACACCACTTAAAACACTCAGACTGATATATCACAACAGACAAAGCCAAAAATAAAGCTTCATCTGTCCATTTTTGGTTGTACTGACCGGTCTCGGCTTTTATCACAAAACACAACCTGATGAGAAACTTTTTTTCTGTTTATAGAGGACTGTCGTTTTTTTCCTGAATCTTAAAAATGCACATCAGCATGAACACAACACAACTCTTGCGATGACAGCAGGAATATCGTAGTGTCTGTGGGACTCTAGGTCATGCAGATAAAGCGGGTGTGACATAAGCCAGCTGGGCACTACCCTCAGGACTAGAATCAGTTACCGCTCACCAACACAAACACACAAGGTCAAGCTTGCCTTGGAGATACATGAAGCGGATGTAGGCATGTGGTCTCTGATGGATATCTGGAATCTTTGATGTGTGCTAAGCGGTCAGGTCGGTCTCTGCGAGTGTGGAAGAGTGGTGTCTGACCCCAGAGAGATGGCAAGTGTTAAGAGAGAGAGAATGATAAAGAAGGAAGGGCCCCTACATATCCTGTTTTTCTCTTTTTAGAGAAGCTACAGACCGGCCACAGATCGGAGCATGACATAAGCTTCTGTTTCATAGCCAAACCCAACGAGTGTCAGTCTCACTGAATCCTATAGGGCTAGACCTGAAGCAGAGTATTAACTTGATGCTCATTTACTCACTCCATTCCATTTAAACCTGTTTGTCTTTCTTCTGTGAAGCACAAAAGGAGGAAATTTGCGCTTTTACAATTACAGAGGGACTGGAGCTTTCTAGACGAACCTAAAACACCATAAAAGCATTGTAGTATTATTATATTATTAACAAATCATTCAAATTGATTGACTAGCATTCATTTATTCATTTCATTTGAAATAGAACAGAATACACAAACATACCCAACATTGAATTGAGAGAGTTGATGGTTATTTTAGGAGACATGATTTTCTTTCTCATGCAGTTCTTTCCAGGAGTGTTTATATGGTTTCCATTACAATTACTTTGTGCAACAGCATGTGAGAGCTGGGTATAGGGGTGTTTTAGTTTAAGGGTTGGCAGACAGCAGCCAACATGTCACTTCATCTGCTAAGAGTGTTTGGGTTTGAGACCTCAGAACTGTAAAGAACAGTATTACAAATCCATCTGTGCTGTGAACGGCCATTCCTCTAAAAAGCTCCGTGTTTTGTCTTTCTGTTAAATGTAAAAACAGAAACGTGTTGCTGTTTGCAGATTTTTTTTTTTTTTTTTTTTTACAGTATAGCATAACTGCAATGTACAACAGACAGTCTAAAGAATAGAGATAAACTTGGGAAGAAATTAGTGTATTTGAACATTTAACAGAACATTTGAACATTTAACAACCTTACTAGATGTTGGGGGGTATTTACTTCCAAATTGAAACATATATATATATATATATTATTCTTATTTTTAAATATAAGACATCAATAATGTAAAACAGTAAATCAAATATTCAATGTATGTACTTTATAAACTTTTATGTTTGAATTTATAAACAGACAAATACAATAACAGAATTCCAGGCAAAGAGATACATTTGAATTACACACAGGCTTATATTAAAAAATAAATAAACGATGTCATAATAACAATGACCTATGAACTCAGATATTAGTAATGTACAATGTATAGAAATAATTATAATAGTTAATAAAAAACACATTTCACTTTTTTTTTCCACATTATACTGAAACCTATCCATTGTCACTTGAGATGCTTCAAACAGCCTCTAGCTGCCAGTTTATGTATTTTTACAGCGTAATTATGGCTTGTATGGCTCGTAAGTGGATATTCTGGCGGTTCAGACCCAGCCCCATATGACGCCTTCCCACAATCCCACCAAACTCCTCTGCTCGTGTGTGGCTGCAATGTTTATTTGAGTGGGTAATACGTAAACAAAATTGCACCAAGCTGCATAAAACCAGCCAGCAAAAATGGTGAAGCATTTGGCATGATAATTATTTTTCTAGTAGAGACATACACAATTATTTAATAGTATGAATCAACAATACAAAAAAGACAGTGGGTTTGCCAAACCCAAGCCTTTTACCGTAGAAATACACATCTCCACAGTCTTTGAGATTGCTGAAGCATTAAACATGGAAAAACGGGTGGGGTACAGTACAGTATTACACTGACTCACTAACCTCTGGTTTATTGATGAGGGGTTCACTACCCCCCACCCCCACACTTAAAGACACACACTATGTGGTGCTGCACTGAAGCCATCAGACCACAGCCAGCTAAACACTCTGTGGTGCGGAGGTTGAGAGAGTGTTTTGAAATTCAGCCCCAGATGTTTTACATTATGGGGCTTTTATGCCAGTTTACCGTAACTGAGATTTACCAGTTTAACTGGAGTTGGTGTGTCTGAGCCAGGACTGGGGTTTTGGTCAAATGACAGTCAGCTCTGCATTATTCCTTGACCTCATCTCTCTGTCTGTTTCTGGCAAGGTAAACAACAGTGTGGCAAATAACATATTGCCAGAACAGGAGCAGGTCAACGGCAGTCCATCATTATAATAGACTGTTGTAATCCTTCGCTCACTCACTCTCAGTCTGTTGAGATGTTCTGATGAGGTTGTTTTTGAGGTTAAATGTGGATGAAACTGAGTTTGACTTTGGTTTGTTTGAGTGGTTGCTGTAGTCTTGAGCTCTGTCTCTTTCTGGCTTTAAAGATTATGCAATGTTTTGCTCAAACAACAATGTACAGTCTGGGGATTATGTAAGGGATAATTCACAGCTAACAATTTTAATGCACACATGGAGGCAAAGAACCACCTGACGCGAAGTTAGGTGTGTCTTAAAGTTGATTATCCTGCCTATATGGTCGCTTGCCAGCATGAACAAGTTTAAGTTGATGTTTGCAGCACAAAATTTGACTGATTAGAATAACAGTTTATTTTATTTACAGGTTGTTTGATTTAGGATTGTGCAGTAATATATAGTCATTAAATGTAAAATACAGTTGGTTTACTTCAATAACACCATTACCACTTCATGCTCAGAAATATAAGCTTATTGGTGGAGAATTTTATTTATCATAACATGTTTATGTGCCCCTGTATGTAACTCATTAATTTAGATCAGTGATTAAACAGACTGGAAATGCATCTGCATTAAATGATGTTAAGCCAATCAGAATCGAGTATTCAGACAGATCATGGTATTATGCAAAATAAAGTCAAGGTGAATCAAGCTTTATTCTTAATGACAGACTGACTGTACGTTAATATATTTATTACCAAAAAATATCGGTTTGACTTTATTTTATTACTTTACTTGGTGATTAGCTTAAAGATTCAGCTTATGAAAATAGCAACAACTGACCTAGCAAAGTTACACTATTAATTATATATCTTCAATCCAAGTTATTACATGGACTTGTTAGCTAACATATACATTCTAGCTATTTACCAAATAATTATCCTTATCAAGTCAAAAGATGGCACTATAATGAGCTATTCTTACTTTATAGGGAAAGTAAAGAAACTGCCAAGTAATACTATACTTTATACAAGTAAACGTAACCTGTAGCATGCGTTATTCTTCATTAAATAACTTAGTAAAAATGATAAAAAGCATTTTGCCATGGACAATGAAGAAGTATCATTAGTATACAAAAAGTAGTTGACTACTCAAGGCTGCAATTGACCAATCATAATAAATTACAGGGCAGTAACTGTTCTCTTTTATGTGCAACAAACTATTAAATCGAATGAAATCTAAAAATTGCTATTTGATATGAACTGCAACAACAAATTGTGTTTTAACAGACAATTTGAGGAGCAGACGCATGACGTCACTCAGAGATAAGCACCCTTGGCTGAAGATCTGGTTACTGTTGTGTTCCCACCACTATATTTCTTAAACCAGAAGGGCTGAATACACCAGCTTTCCAGCTGTAGTCCACTCATTTTCCAATGTGAACGGTCATGAATTTGTGTTCAGTCCTAATTCTTCCAAGTCCTGATGTCAGCTTTGGATGCTCTCTGGAGGAGCAAAGAGATTTATGTGTTATTTTAACAAAAATACACAAATCTCATTCTTTGCTGAAGTGGACTTCTACAACAGTCGATTTAGAAAGACATTTAAGAGCTTATTTTTCTCATTTTCCAGTCTTACCCCAATATTCTTCATTGCAAGTTTGGCAGTTTCAGTATATATGTGTTTCTTTGCTTGAATGAGCACGTGTTTGTTGGGTCCTGCCAGGATATCTGCTCTTTGCTACATTTCTCAGTGGTCTGTGGAATTGGAGGAGAACTGGAAAGATTATGTGTTGTTATATGAAAGACTATTTATGCATGTGGGTCCATAGGGTCCAGAGCTATTATGCAACCTTTCTCTCTCTCTCTCTCTCTCTCTCTCTTTTTTTGTTTCCCTCTATTTCTGGCTGTCTTTTTTTGATGGCTCATTTTCTTTTCTTTTTCTTTCCCTGTGTCCCTCCGTTCCAAATAATGACTAATATTTTCTCCTTAAATTAGCATGCGGCCCCAAGCAGTTGTGGAGAGGGATAGGCAAGGAAAGAAGGAAATCTGATCAATGCCATGTGTCCTGTATGATACCCCTATTTTCCAGCATTAAAACCAAAAGAGTGAACTTTAATTCACTTCAATCAGAGCTGAAATAGACTTACGAGAAACTGTGCTGCATGTTCGTTTTTTGAACATTTCTTTGTGTTCCAAATGTACTTTTAAGGTTCATCTGACCTCAATCGGCCACGTTTCAGGGGGATGATTACATAAGATGCTAAATATGCCTGTGATGAGACGACTCAACGCCTGTGATGAGACGACTCAACGCCTGCGATATGTTATGGCGCCGTTTGATTCATAAACAATATTTATATTTAATATTTATATTTAAACAATATGAATGTAAGCCAGAGGAGAACTGGCCCCCGACTGAGCCTGGGTTCTCCCAAGGTTTTTTCTCCATCCAATCTGATGGAGTTTGGTTCCTTGCCACTGTCGCCTTGCTTTTGGCTTGCTTTGAGCTTGCTCAGTTGGGGTTATTTATTTAGTGTTTAGCAATGTTGTTGATCTGTGTTGTGCTACTTACATGTTATCACTGTGAAGCTGCTTTGATACAATCTGTATTGTGAAAAGCGCTATATAGATAAATGTGACTTGACTTGACTTAAATAGAACAGAGCAAAGGACTATTTTTAACTTGACACAGTGTCTTAAAACCACAATGCACATGGTGAGATGTTTAAAAATCAACATGAGATGCAACACTACCGCCAAAGCAAGGCTCCAGATAAAATAAATAAATAAAAGATTTACTAGAGCCATAAACTCCTAAAATTAAACAAAGGAGACTTTACCTTTTAGTTGAGAAATAACCGAAACCCTCGAATAAGGTGGTTGTTCGTTCAGAAGTGCTACAGTTCATTGAATGCATAGATTTACAACAAACACTGCTATATTGAAGAATATTTTATATAAACTGTTCTTCTTGTATTTGTTCTAATTTGATTCTATAGCCTATTTGTAGCACATAAATACGCTTTGTTTTGTAAAATTATTTGTCTGTGTTGTCGAATTATATAAATTAAGTAGATCGTAATAAATATGCTATTCACAAATTTAGCCAATCAGAAATAGACTGATGTAATTCTGACAAACCTATATATATATATATATATATATATATATATATATAAAATATTGAACAAAAAGTTCCCGTTCATGTCAAAGACGAAACAAACAAAAGGAGTCAGTTGTGAAATCTGTATGATTCACTGAGTGAGTCTAATTCAAACCATTAATGATTATGTCAAACTATTAATTATCTTATTTTAGTTACACTGCTGTTTTCCCAATTGTATAGGTTTTAACTTATTGTTGTGCCGAATCAAACCATGCAATTACAATATCCAGCTGCATGAAAATATCTGTGTGAACGATTTGCTCTCATATTCACTTAAGTACTCTTCCCAAACATGAGGATAGTGTGTTTTACCCAGCCAGAGGCAGATGACTATTTGTTTTCTTTCATTTTCCATTATGCTCTTATCTTCACCCAGGAACAGCTTTTAAATGACAGAACATCTTTGATTTCATCCTCTCACTCATGCTACTACACAGATGTGGAGTGTTTGACATTTGTAAGCTCCATTAGTGAGCGTGTCCCCTAAAAATATCCTGCCGTATGGTACTCATTTTTAATGTGGCACCAATCCTTGGTGTCAGATGCAAACAAAATGTTGATGAAAGAAATCCCTCACTCTCTCTCCCTTCTTGTTTGTGTCGTGTATGCGCCCTCCCCATAATTTGTCCACATGAAAGCAGTCAAGTACGGGCACAGCATCTGTTCGGCTCATTAAAATCAGCAGCTCTGCAACAGTTTAGCAAGAACGATCAAACTTATGGGTTTTAGTCTTATGGGTCATCTGGGGCTGGGCTCCATGCTGCCACTCAAATGGCCAATGCTACAAAAAAATAAACATTCACGACAGTAATTTAAAATCTATTTGGCATTGGTGACAGTCAGTAAACCTTGTTTTCTTGCAACCAGCGCATGAATGAAAGTAGTCCAATTTGAGCACAAATGACTCTTATGAACCAGTTCTTTTTAACAAATCACTCAACGACAAAAAAAAAAAAAGATTGGCAAAACACACGTAAGTTAGTGGCTTAAATCAGTCAGTGAATCGTTAAAAAAAAATGATGAGGTCACAACTGACTTCATTATTGAATTGAGAGTCTGTTTTTGTTTATGTCAGGATACGTGTATTCTAAACATTAACATACAAATGTTGATTGTTTACTGTAATGAAGTTAAATTGCAATGTTGACTCAAAGGAAACTTATTCTGGGAGTAACACCAATTTACATTGTTTTTGAGTTCACTTTTTTTGCATCCACCTCCTAGATGGAGATCTAACACCTGCTTTCTGAGCTATAAGAAGAATATTTTTTTAAATAACTTTGCTTGTGTCATGAGCTTATGTGGTGGATTTTGTATTGATGTAGCATTTGAACAGTCAGCATCCTTACAAGCCAAATACCCTGCTGGAGACAAGTATGCATTTTCCAAAACATTCATCTGGTCCTGCATAAAACTGTTGTTTACTCAGAAGTAAATGTAATTAACGCAGCCTCAGGTTCAGAGTAGATTTAAACCACTTGTTTGTCACAGACGCTCTGTCGCAGTGCACCGCTCATTAAACATGCTCCAAGTTTCTCAGCTCACAGGAATCCTAATGTGGCCTCAAACTCTTTTTCTAATGAAGCCCTTAAAGGAAAAAAAAAGAATAAAAAACAGAAAGAATAGGAATAATATACTCCACCCCAGTAAGGGAACCTATAAAATCCTATAGCTCTTTAATGAAAACCTGTCATCTACCCAGAATGTTCTGCTCTCTTTCTTGTGTAAGGATGAACTGCCACTTCATTTTACTTTATCCGTTTTATATTTGTTCTCAAACCAAAATTGACGGTGCTGATTTATAATTCAGTTTGATTTTAAAGAGTTCCTTCCACTCAAAAGGTCTACTAGACCTGGGGTTGTAAATAAATTGATGCCTTGGACCCCCATGATAGTCCCCTTGGAAGAAACCCTTCTCCTAAAATATAAATGCAGCTATATATATTAATTTACATTTAATTTGGGATTAAAAACATTAACTGGGGAATAAAAAAAAATACTATTAATCTCATGATATCCAAAAATCTTTAATTTAGAACTATACAGTTTTATTTATTCTTAATTTTTTTTCTCTCTGAACATTTCCACAGACCCTGTTAATAATAGACACAATTCCAAAAAGTGTCCGGACAAGGAAAGGTTCTGCTCAGGGTTCACAGTTTTCCTATACGAGAGGAAGAGACCGTATACTGAGAATAGTATACTGAAGACTGTATGTGTGTTCTGTGTATTTGTGTGTGAGAGCATGTGCCCATAAAGCTGGTGTTAGTCTCTGAGATCTTCACCATTGGAGATTTGTCTGTCCCTTTCCTACAGCGTGCCTAAAGCATCCTCATAAATAAAACCAGATGGCTTCAATATGTCTTGAACTGTAAGAAGAGCTTTGTACTGGCCTTGTAGTGTCACATCAACAGTTCTGAGGGGCAGAGTTTTAATGTTTAATAAGGCAGTTGACTGTTTTTCTCCTTACAGCAGGATGAAGACGGCGGAGATCTGTGTGGTCCTGTTTGTCTTGGTCTGTGTGTGTGAACCGTCATTGTCTTTGGACCCCCGGGATCCAAATGTCTGCAGCTTATGGGAAAGGTAAGCATCATGTCCAATATAGAAACTCAGAGCCAATAAAGCCGATTTGCTCCACTGCATGCTGGCAACAAAAACTGCTGTTCATCATTTTTTGCAAGTCAAACAACAACAACACTGCAAAACTCCAGCTCCCAGTCAATATATGTCTTTTTTCCATAGTTAAACACAAACTAAATCATATAAATATTGTTAAAATGGGATAAAGTTACCCATGTAGCAAAACTTTAAGAGTTATGAGAATGTCTTCAATACAGATGTATTAGTTATTTAAGTGTTAAATATTAGTCTGTCTATTGTTCTATTGTATTTCTGTGACCTTTTGGTTTATTTAAATAGATGTCACCACTCACCCTTTATTGAATTTCTACTACAATAATATTATTTGGAAAGATTCAGTTTCATTTTAATGTGGTTAGTCATTTTTGGACACCACAAGTTCAAGAAAGTAGAAAGGACTTTGGCTCCACTTCATTGCATTTATACGCAAACAAATGGCGGAGACATGGGAGGAAGTCGCGGGAAAGTCGAGTATATGGTATATCTTCATATTTCGAATATATTATTATTTATAAAAAAACATAAGAGCATGACATAATATCCTGTTCATTGAAGTGCGTAAATTTTGACTGGGGCTTTATCCTCATGCCTAATGTTTTTTTTCGATTTCCAATGCGTCAAGCACATAAACGTACATGTAGTTCGTAAAGGCCATTAAGGTCAGTGTCTCTTTCAATTCGAATTACAACTTCATTCTGTACTATAAAGCGGCTCTCCAGTGACATCTGAACTTGACGTGAACAGAAGATGATTTCCATGTCAAAGAAGGCACACCGACTTGTTTCGTAATCGCCATGGAACAATGGAAGTTCGAAGGGGTTTACCAGCCGGAGTAAACTTTTTCGGAAATTTTATTTGGCAAGCTGTTTCGAACTCGAACTTCGAATGAAATTCAACTAAACTTTGATTTGGTCCGATTTTGCAGAGGTGGAAAGAGTACTGAAAATTTGTACTCAAGTACAAGTACAAGTAGTTGCTAAAATAATACTCGATTACAAGCAAAAGTACTGGTGTTAAAAATGTACTTAAGTAAAAGTACAAAGTACCCCTCTCAAAAACTACTCAAGTACTAATTACTAATTACTTTTAGCCTGTGATATTTATTTACTTTTATGGAAACCAAGTTATAAAAATTGTCTAATATGATTATTATTATTAATGAATTATAATGCAAAATAAATAAACGTATTGGGTTATTTTATTTATAAACTTCTTTTTTTCTTTTCTTTTTTTTTTTACAATGATTTCCAAAAGTACCCTACTAATATTTCAAAAGTTTCAAAAGTTATCAGCATTTAGCACTGACACAAATGTGCCATCTAGACAGACTGTCAATCAGTGCAGTTACACTGTTATGCCAGTGGGTCATGGCCGGCAAGATACTGTTTTTATGAAAGAGTCATTATTAAACTCTTCATTGTAAGCTTAAAACACGGATTCAATATTAATAAAACAATGTGTTGACAATGACATACAATATAACTTTTTAATCTAAGTTTACAATGCTAAATCTTTCTTACGGTATATGTGCTTGTCACCTGAGTAATGCGGAAGCTCATGTTTCAAGTGATGTTTTTAGTCAAATTATCGTGAGGTCTACCCAACTTTAAAAACGAAAACAACTGAACTATCACATATCACTGCAAAAACAAAGTTTCTATAAAACGTCTCCTTAATTTCCTTCCTCTGTATAAGAACAACTCCTCCATGTGGGGTCATGGGCACTCATCATCTGGTATTTCTTCGGAATTTTCAATGAATTCAGTGTCTCGAATGTCCATGTCCATTACGGCAAAGTTCTTTGATAACACTAAAATACAAACTGAAGGACGTGTGAGGACGAATATAGCTCTCCAGGAACCGGGCTTTTTTCCCGCTCCAAATACAAGGGTTTTTATTGGCCCGCCCACGATCAGTTATTTCCATTGGATACCCAAATGCTGGTCAAAGATTTGAATAATTGTTGAATTCAAATTGTACAAGTACTTTGTAATTAATGGGATTTTTAAAGTAGTGAAGTACATTACTTAACTTAATTTGTACTCAAGTACAAGAAAAATTACAGACTAAAAAAATGTACTCATAAAAGTACAAGTACACAAAAAAACTACTTAATTACAGTAATCTGAGTAGTTGTAATTCGTTACTTCCACCTCTGCGATTTTGTTTGAATGACGTCACACCAGTTTATTATTTTTTTTTCACTTATATAATTTGGAAGCTTGTTTCCGACAATAAATTAAAAAAAAATTGCAAAAGATAATTTTATCTCACAATTCTGACTTGCGAGATGTAAATTCGCAATCGTGAGAAAAAAAGTTGCAATTATCTTTTGCCTTTTTTTATTCTGTATTCCGACAAAATATAGGGACTTTAAGGACTTAACTTTTAAAAAAAGTCAAGATAAAATCAAATAAAAATGTTTGCCCCGTAGGCCAAGCTGTTTGGAGAATGGATGAATGGGACTTTTTAAAACAATTTTTAATGGGAAAAAAACTGAACTGAACTTAAAACTTAAACATTTAAATCAGAAAATCAACCTATTTAGGAAAGACCGTTCTCACTTTAGATTATGGTCCATTTCTCACTGTTAACGAACTATTAACCACGACTATCTAACTACATGGCCTCAATAAGCTCTGAATTGCTGCTTATTAATAGTTAGTAAGTTAGTTTAAGTTTATGTATTGAGTATGATTGAGGGATGTAGAATATGGTCATGGAGAATAAGGCATTAATATGTGCTTTATAAGTACTAATAAACAGCCAATATCCTAGAAATAATAAGCCAATAAGCAACTAGTTAATAGTGAGAATTGGACCCTAAACTAAAGAGTTACCGAAAGATCCATTTATGGTGTAGGGACAATTTGTGAGAGCCTTTTTTTACTCATAAATCCAAAACTGTCATTCTAAAAATGTATTATAAATTCCCGAGGGATCCCATGGCTCGAAAAGAAGCTAATTCTCTTCTGGGATTTATCACTAGAAACTGAACAGCTCTATAATCCCCTTGAGCAAGACACTCTAATACAGTGACAGTTCCAGCAGTTTGTGTGTTGTACATCGAGCTGAATGATGCAAAATGACAAGTGGCTGGTAAGCATGACAAAATCTTTGTTCCTTTTTAGCTTCACCACTTCAGTGAAGGAATCATATGCTCAGCCTTTCGACCAAGTGAATGAAGAGACCTGCTCTGAACCCTGGATCGCTAAGAAATGCACCCGGCACAGGTGACATACACTGACAAACACAATATGCACTCAAGCATTTACTCACAGTTACACCGGGCTGACTTAGACTAAACGCAGCATGAATTCTTTCATCCTACTGAGCTGCAGAGGTTTTCAGTCTTCAGCTTAGGTCATGGAGAGATTGTTTGGTTTGGCAGTGGAGGCTTAAAATTGCTTCAAATCCAAGTAATTGTGATGCTGGCGTGCACTCATGCTCCCTTTATTACAATGCTGGCATGGAACTCACTCTCCCTGCCGGTCTTACGGCGGTTCCCAAAGGCCTTTTTAAGTTTAATCTGAACTAAGGCAAATGGTAAGGGCACTGAATGTTTAATACATTTCTAAATACTGTACGTTTATGCATAAAAGTTGATCCAAGACAACTACTGAATAAGAAGTCTTACTGTCGGACTTTATATTCCAACTACAGCTGATCTGTGATAATGAAATAATGAATATTGTGTGGTCTTGCATTTAGCCTGTGAATTTTCCAGTGGTTATTAAACTGTTTCTCTTATTTACTCTCCAGGATCACCTATAAAACACTTTATAGGCAGGTGGTGAAAATGGACTATCGTAGGAGGTACCAGTGCTGTCGTGGCTTCTATGAGAGCAGAAATAAATGTGTTCGTGAGTATTAAACTGACATTTTTACTTTTTGAACGTTTTTTTTTGTTGTATTTCTCAGCTCTCTGTGTTTATTTTTCCCTTCCTGCTCTATGTGTGTGTAGCACGTTGCACTAAGGAGTGTGTCCATGGCCGCTGCGTTGCACCTGATCGTTGCCAGTGTGTGAGCGGCTGGCGTGGAGACGACTGTTCCAGCTGTAAGTTATGCGTCACACTTTTTCTTCGCATTTCTGACACACAAAACCAACCAAAAAGTGCACCATTTAAAGACATTCTCAGTATGAAAGTGGTTTAAAATAAAATAGGGAACTTAGTTTATGCTCAATTCCAAGGCAACACTGCCTTAATGCTTTGCAACAAGCTATTTTAAAAAATGAATCCAAGATGGTGAACAGAGGAAGAGCAATCTGGATTATTAATAAACGTATAATTCATCCAATACTGAAACCTGCTCTGGTTGGTAACCTTTGTTCCCTGAGAGGAGGGATGGAGGTTACTCCCTTCCTTTCACAAATACTGAAGCCTGATAACATGCAGGGGCGGAGCCTCTACTATATAGCTCGGAGCTCACACCGTCATTGAGACAGAATCTCCGACTGAACGAACAAGTGTGCTACGGAGATTCAGAGAGTTATAACACAGCAGCGTGCGCAATGTCTCGTTCCCTCCTCTCAGTAATCCAAGGTTACGCGAGTCACCGATGTTCCCTTTTGAATCAGTCTCTCCTCGACATTGCGTTACCACGCTATGGGGATCGCATACAGTCCCAATAACCAATCAGAACAAGAGAAGTAAATGAGCCAAACGTAAATGAGTTGAGCCTGTTGACCATGCACATCCACTAGGGTAAAATATATGCAAGACAAATAAGCGCCATCTAGATTATAGTGAAGTTGGAGTAAGTAACAGCTTGTCCTCTTGCCGGATTGCAGAAGGGAACAGGTTGAGAGTGTCGTTCTCTGAAAGGCGTCCTCAATTGCAAGAAGTAATTTGATGCTTCGATGCTTGCTTTGGGAAGGAGAAGATTCTGACTCAATGACTGTGAGCTTTAAGCTGTAGTGAAAGGCTCCACTCCTAGCTTGCGTGTCATTGGCTGGTTTATTTCACCGGCGCAATGTAATCAGCCTTCAGTATTTGTGGAAGGAAGGGATAACCCCCATAGCATGATTACGCAATGTTGAGAGACCGTCTCAAAAGGGATCGCAATGTCGATCCACCGACTCAAAGGGACACTCTTTTTCCTTCTTTCTGTATCACACCATGCACAGGGTTTAATAAGGAGAGTGAGTGTTTTCACTAGTGAGTGTTCTGGATTCGTTTTTTAAATGTGTGGTCATCTGTTAGTGTTGCTGTGCATATTTTTATTGGGCCCCATTTTCTCCTTTTTCTTTTTTCTCTTGTTTTTTCCCCCCACTCCTTTCTCTGAATCTGCTCTCTTCTTAACTCTACTGCTTAATTTTTTTTAGTATGTTTGTGCATCATCAAAATGAAAATAAAATTTGAGTTTGCACTGCTAAATTTTGTAGTACATCTACAGTTTTTCTCATCTGATTTGGCACATTTCTCCAAAGTAATTTAATACAACTTGTTTACAACTAATTTAATACAACTAATGTAATACAAAATGAATGCAGCCAGTTGTTATTTTATCTATAACATTTATTTTGAAATAGATTTTATTTTTATATTTTCATTTTTCATTTTAGTTGAAGTAATTTTGTAGTGTTGCACTGACTGTTAAGTACATGACTGTCCTTGTATATGTCGTTAATACTGATTTGATTTGACATACTGTGATTTCAGTGGATTACAATGCTGTATAGGCTCCTGTGTGGAGTTTACATAAATGAAATGGAAACTCAAGACTCCGGTTCTAGGCAGACCTTTCTCTCTAATTTTGTCCTGCTCTTTGTTTGGTTGGACTGTGAAACCCCATTATTTGCTCACATTGGCAAGATGAGGCTTGACACTTCCTGAATGCCTGTGTGTTGGGAGCTTTGTGGGAAATTAGAGAGGTTTGAGGTTTTAAATACACATTTCTTTCACTCTCTCCTGAGACCAAAGCCCAAACTCTATCAAATTGCTATATGACTTACTGGCTGTTTAAAATCACGCAAAAGAGATAATTAATAATATACATAACAGCCTATAGTAGATGCACTAAAAGGCAAAATGCATGCTACAACTTAAGAGTGGAATATTCAAAATGTTCAGCATTTTCACATTAGAAAGAAATTCATGCTAACTATTTAAGTAGGGGTTTCTGGGAAAGTGCCTTCAAGAGAAGACCTTTAACCCAACAACGACTTTTCCCTCGTGGACTAGTGAGGAATTTTCCCACATATCAAAAAGTTATTCCGTATCTACTGGAAACATGCTGTTTGATAAAAGTAGTCTTATTTGATTTTTCATCTTCGCACAATATAAACACGTGACTCACAGGATACTAATAATAATAATTAACTTTATATTATAAAGCTCCTTTAAAACAGCTTCTCAAAGGACTGCACACCAAATAAACAATACATAATTAAAGTAATAAAAGCAACATCAACAATGCTAGTTTAAACATGGACAAAGAGAGTGAAAATGATCTGCTTGATATTCATTGTTTAGAATATTCCATCACAAGTTAGTCATTTCAGATGAGACCGATTTATCCTGAGGGACTTTAGGGCATGGGGGCTTGGGAACCAAAAAAAAATTGGTCTTGTAGTGTAGCTCAATTAAGTGTCATGGTCAAGGAAACTGCTTTGAGCTGAAAATCAATCAAGTTCTGAGGCTTCCTCTTATTTTTTTAAAGAGGTATGCATTTGCTTTGAGAACTGGTTGGACGTCAGCTCGGTGTTTGAATTGAGACAGCTGGTGAGCTCCAGTTCCTAAAGCCTGAAATGTGAACGCGGGGTGTTGGAATCATTCATGTCCCCTGTTGTTAGAGTGTCAGTCAGACCCCATGAATCTAAATCTCTGCTTTGAGATGGAAAGACAGAATAAACCTTTCTCAAACAGCCTGCAGAATATATAAAACGTATTGTAAAAAAGTATAAAGTTTGAGGTCAGTAAGATTTTATATGCATATATATTCAGCAAGGACATATTAAATCAAACAAAAGTTAAAGACTACAAGATTTCTATTTCAAATTAATGTTCTTGAACTTTCTATTCAAAAAAGCAGCCCAACTGTTTTCAACTGTAATGATAAACGTTTCTTAACATTGATAATATGATAATAACCAGATATTGACCATGATAATAAATGTGTTAATAAATTTCAGATTTCAGAATCATTTCTGAAGGATCATGTGACACTGAGTGAGGACTCAAAAAGATCAGCTTTGCCATCACAGGAATATAAATTATATTGTAAAATATATTAAAATAGAAAACAGTTATTTTAGATTATAATAATAAATAGTAGTATTTTGTTACTTTATGTTTGATTAAATCTATGCAGCTTTTTGACATTTGGTTTTAAAGCCTTTGAAATATTTAAAAATCTTACTGACTCCAACTTTTGAATGGTAGTATTTATATATTTTTTTTATATAAAGAAGTATATATTTAAATCAAAATAGAAAGAAAACATTGCAATTTAATGAAATACAGAAGTTAAGAAGTATTTGTGGAAGACAATTGAACTAATCCATGCTGATTAATAATCGCTTTAAAGATATAGTTCACCCAAAAATGAAAAATCTGTCAGTAATTACTCACCCTCATGTTGTTCTACCCTCCTTAAGACTTTCTTTCATCTTCGGAACACAAATTAAGATATATTTTGATTAAATCTGAGAGCTGTCTCACTCCCTCATAGGCCTCTAAGGGATTGAAACTTGTCGGCCTAGAAAAGTTATTAAAGACATCATTAAAATAGTCCAGTAACTACAGTGGCTCAATCTTATATTTATCAAGCGACAAGAATACTTTTTGTGTGCAAAAAAACACAAATCATTTCCTTCTCAGTGGGCTTCGAGTTAGTTCACGTTTAACTGCGCAGCGCTTCTGTGTTGTACGGGAGTAATTACTGACATAATTTACATTTTTAGGTGAACTACCCCTTTAAGTTACTATCCCTTAAGTCCCTTAAGTTCAAGAGAATGTTTAAGCTCTTCGTCCTGTGTGTGTGTACATGTTTTTCTATCCTGGTGGGGACTTGTGTCATTGTGGGGACCTAAATTGAGGTCCCCATGGGTAAACAGTAAACACGCTTATAAATCATACAGAATTATTATGTTTTTTCAATGTAAAAATGCAGAATGTTTCCTGTGATTTTTAGGTTTAGGGATAGGGGCAGTGTAAGGGGATAGAATATGCAGTTTGTACAGTATAAAAACCATTACGCCTATGGAGAGTCCTGACAAAGATAGTAAACCAGACAGTCTGTGTGTGTGTGTGCATGCCTGTGTATGTCTGTGATGGATTCCTCTTCTTGACCCGTAAAGGGTACGAGTCATCAGTTTAGATTGTGTCATGACCGAAATCCAATCCCTGTGTGAGCGTTGGCCTGAGCTCTCTCTGAGGTCCGGCCAAACTCCATCTGTTAAATTTCCCATTTGATACTCATTCCTTTTGGTGAGCTCCGTACAAATTCTCTGGTCAATCACGCTATCGATTTGTTATGCTCTAAATGCCAGGGATACTCTGGGATGCCAGGGATTTCCTCAGACCACCTTAAGACAATAAGAAAACCTCCAAGAAATTTGAACAGACTGTATAATATGCTTTGCTGATATCTCAGATTTAGCTAAATTTGTGCTTGTGTTTAGCATGTGACGCCCAGCATTGGGGTACAGGCTGCATGCGACTCTGTGAGTGCCAGAACGGGGGAGAGTGTAACGTTCTTACTGGAACCTGTCAGTGCCCAGCCGGATACACTGGGGAACACTGCCAGGTAGGCCGACACAAACAGCCTCTTTTTTGACCTTGAGATGGTAACCTGTATATAATAAACTGGTTTTATTCAAGTCAACTATAGCCGTGTTTCCACCGCAGGAACTTTCCCCAGGAACTAGGAACTTTGGGGTGGTACTCGGTGTGTTTACACCGCAGGAACCAGGGTCTAAAAAATGCAGTTCCAGGTAAAAATTTCCCCCCCAGAAAGTCCCTGCTGGCGAGGTGGTACTTTTTCAGAGTTCAGGAACTTTCGGGGTGGGACTTGTGTGCTGAACATGCTGATTGGTACTCACCACGCAATTCTTTCTGCCCGATGGCGCGCGTTCGTCCCATCCATCTCATGGTCAATGTCCGCTGATAACAAACGTAAACGAGCTTTCTGAATACGCTTTGGGTGCTTGTCTCTTTTCTGCCATTTTGTTAATTACCTCGTTAGTAAACCAATCGCACACACAAGCAGCAAAGCTTGAATCTCCTCCATACAAAACTCAAAACAAACGCGCAGGCTAGGAAGAGCAGTCGCACGCAGTTCAACGTCACTACATAATCGTCCCGCCCCGGACCGGTACTTTAGTACGCGGTGTAAACGCAGTAAGCAAGCGGTCTGGGGGAAAAAAAAAGTTCCTGGGACAAATAGTTCCTGGTAATTGTGGTGGAAACGCGGCTTATATTATTGAATACCTTATTAATATGAAAATAGTAACTGTGTGATTTGGTAGACGATATATATGATGCAAAAAGATAAAGTTACAACATACATTATATTAAAAGTTGAATGATTTTAATTAAACGCATTTTCTTCCTGTTAGGACCCCTGTCCTGCAAAGTCGTTTGGTCAGGGCTGTCTGCAGCAGTGCCAGTGTGGAACAGGAGGATTCTGCAATAAAACCACTGGAGAGTGTGTGTGCAGAGATGGATTTACTGGAACTCTGTAAGTACAGGACGTACTTTAGAAAAATAATGTGCTTTCTTTCTGCTCTTTTTATATTATGGTGGGATTGCAAATGCTAAATTTAGTCACATAAGTCTATGCATATTTCTATTCACATTATTTTCATATTAAAACATTTTGCAGACTTTATATCATAACCTTGCATCATATACTGTACATTTGTATTCCTGGGGCCAGATTTACTAACAGCTTGCGCCAGCGCAAACCGGTGCAAAAATTTGCACTGAAAAGGCATGGACACAGTTATTTTTGCAGCTGATCTTATTGCATATAAATTTGTTGGCGTTTACCTTTCAGATGGAAAATTTCAGGGAGTAGAGTATTTTTTAAAAAATCACAGTGATTTACTAAGGTGTCTCTGCCTCTCAGGTGCGAGGAGTCGTGTAAAAGGCGCTGTCCTGCACGCTGTCCATGTCAGAATGGAGGCATCTGCCAGGGAAGAGGGGTGTGTTTGTGTCCACCCGGCTGGATGGTGAGAAATATGTCTTGGTTTTGTTTTGTTTTATTCTTTGGTGGTCATGCATTTTCAGCCTCTCTCTATCTCTGTTTCAGGGTGCAGTGTGTACGGAGCGGTGTCCACCGGGCCGTTTTGGTTCAAACTGTGCTAAAGAATGTTTGTGCCATAATGGAGGTCACTGTGATCCAGAAACAGGCCAATGTCAGTGTGATGCAGGCTATACTGGAGAAAGGTCTGTATAATGTACTCTCAGATTATACTAAGAACATGTATTATTCCAGCAACGGTGATAGCTTTTATAGCTTATGTACCGTAAATTAAAATGTATTTAGTTTACAGATCCCTTGAGGCCCTTAAGAATCAAGCCATACTGTGTAAAGCCACTTTTCCACTGTCAGGACAAACCGTTCTAACTGCTTAACCGTTCCAATCTGTGCCGATCCAGCTCAGCCGGTACGGATATGGTTTCATTTTCCCCTGTGGGGCTGATAACGGCTCTATGGAATGTAATACAAATGCGTCAGTTGTTTTCTTGGTAAGGCAACAGTTTACAGATGATATGAGGTAAATAGAGTCTGTGTTATACAGGATGATCAGATACTTCTTTTAATTTTATTTTTAACTTCACTCAAATAGTATGCTTGGCCAGCTACAGAGAAACTCCTAGCCAGGCAAAAGACAAGCCACCAATTGTGAGTGGGACATCACTACACGCATCTTTCCACACACCTTATTTAGCCAACTGTGCTGAGAATTCTGGTCAGAGAAAGGTTTGTAATTGTGCTTTGCCAAACCAAGCTCAAGTGGAAATATAAACGGAACCGCTCCGAATATCATTCTTAGAACTGTTCGGATCGATGGTGGAAAAGTGTCTTAAAGTTCACTTAAAAATGAAAATGCTGTAATCATTTACTCACCCTCAAGTTGTTTCAAACCTGTTTGATTTTCTTTCTTCTGCTGAAAACAAAGGAAGATATTTTGAAGAATGTCAGGATTCGGGAACCAGACAGTTGATGTACCCCATTGACTTCAATTGTAGGAAAAAAAATATTATGGAAGTCAATGGTGCCCATCAACTGTCTGGTTACCGACATTCTTCAAAATATCTTCCTTTGTGTTCAGCAGAAGAAACAAATTCAAACAGGTTTGAAACAACTTGAGGGTGAGTTGGCCTAAATGATTACAAAATTTTCATTTTTAAGTGAACTATTCCTTTAAGTGTCGTTGAACACAGTTTCTCCCTGTAATACATTTTTTTTAAGAATCTTACATGAATAAAAATAATGTCAAAAATAATATTCATATAATACAAAATAAAATATCATCAATAAAATTCTATTATCAAATAAATAATATAAATCTCTAATTTTATCTACATTTAACAATGCAGTTGATTATATAAACTCATTGATTGTATTTGGCCGTTCAAAATATTCGGTAATCTAGAAAAGCTGTAAAAGTCCAAAAAAGTATCCACTGCTAGTTATTTGAGCATGGTTCTATGATTTGTTCACTGAGTGTCTCCTGTGAAGGTGTAACGAGGAGTGTGCAGTGGGTACGTACGGCGAGGACTGTAAGGGTGTGTGTGACTGTGCTAATGGAGCCCGCTGCTATAACATCCACGGTGGGTGTCTGTGTGAGCCGGGGTTTAAGGGTCCGCGCTGTGATCACAGGATGTGTCCTGACGGGGCCTACGGCATGCACTGCGAACACAGCTGCCTCTGCAACTCACAAAACACTCTCAGGTGTGCTTTGTGCTTCCATGTCTCTTACTGACAATTGCCAGTGTGAATACAACTACTACTAAAAAACTACATCTATCTTTGTTCTCAGAGCCAGTTTTCATTTTACTTTTAGTATAATTTTTAGTAATTGTTTTATGTGCTTTTATATTTTATTCATTTTTAAATAGTTTTATTTTTAGTTCAGTTAGACTTGTTTCAGCTGGCCACCAAATGCTTCTTATTTTCTTTGAGTTTTAATCTAATAATTTTAATTAACAAATTAACAAATTGAATACTTGACAATAACAAAACTGCAGAGAAGAAAGACTCACTATTTGACCAATCAGTTCTATCAATCAGCTGATCATTATATGAATCAAATGCTGTTTTGATAACAAAAAAATGACTAGCTTCATATGTTTTGTGTCGTGGATGTTACAGCTGTCACCCTCTGAAGGGGGAGTGTACCTGTCAGCCTGGTTGGGCGGGGCTGTACTGTAATGAAACCTGTGCAAATGGTTACTATGGTAACGGTTGCCTGGAGCCCTGCCTCTGTGTGAATGGAGGGGTGTGTGACACGGTGAACGGCCAGTGCCACTGTGCGCCCGGATATACGGTGAGTGGGACAGACATGGTCAAAAAAAAAAAAAACTTCTGCAATAACTCACAATACAGGTAACTAATGCCATATCAGGCATTTAATATTCCTTTCCTATGTGTGTGTGTGTGGGTAGGGATTGCACTGCGAGAGGCTCTGTGAGGATGGTTTCTATGGGAAAGGCTGCTTGTCTTCTTGTACCTGTGTAAACTCTATAGCCTGCTCTCCCATTGATGGAACATGCTTCTGTAAGGAAGGTGAGTTTTGGTACACTACACATTAAAAGAAAGAATTGGCAAAACACTTGGTCAATGAATTTAGAGCATTAGAGAGTGAGTAAATGAGTCTATAATTAATGAACAGACAAAATGAAGGGAATAATGCTGAGAAATACTGCATTACAAATGCCCTCTTGATCTTTATCATGTTATTTATGCATATATATTTATATATATGCACTTCAGAAATTAATACTTTTACTCTGCAAAAAACAAACAAACATTAAACTGATAAAAAGTGACATTTATAAATGTCACAAAAGATTTCTATTTCAAATAAATTCTTTGAACTTTTGCTGTTTGAACTAAATGCTTTTGAACTTTTTACTTTATCCAATAATAATTGGATTGGATTGATTTTGATTTAAAAGAGACCATGTGCAATTAATAACATAAATGTAAACATTTGATGCATTACACCAGAGTTAGCCTTAGGCTAATTTACAGTAATTTACAGCTAATTTAATAATAATAATAATAATAATCTCAGTTTCCACAAAAATATTCAGCTTAGATAAAAATAAGAAATGTTCCAAATCAGTGTATTAGAATGATTTCTGACGGATCTTCGTAACTCTGAAGCTTGGAGTAATGGAAAATTGAAAATTCAGCTTTGCCATCAATTACATTTAAAAATATAGTACAATAAAAATCATATTAAATATATTTGTTTCCTTAGCCTCTCCTCTTAAGTAATATTGACTGTCTGATGGGAGAAGTAAGAACAATGTTACACTAACTGTGTGTGTTAAGGGTGGAGAGGACATGACTGTTCCATCGCATGTTCAGAGGGCACATGGGGTCCCGGCTGCAACTTCACCTGCCAGTGTGCAAATGGAGCATCTTGCCACCCTGCCGATGGTTCTTGCAAGTGCACTGCAGGCTGGAGAGGAGCTACCTGTGACGAGGCCTGTCCGGTAACTCCAATTTCTGCTTTAATGCACATGTGTTTAATTTACAACAACCAGTTCAGGAGATGCAGGCAGTTTAGCTTAAGTCACACTTTTTCCTCCCATGAACTGGATTTGACTTCTGTGTTGTTGTCGGTTCAGCATATCTGTCTCCTAAATCAGCTGCAGTCATTTTTACACCATCAGCATAAGTTATTAACCGGATGGCAAATGCATAACACTCTCATGAATGATATATGTTGCATGACCACCATTTAAATTACTAAAAAGTAGTAATTTTGTTAGAGCTGAGTAATCCTACTGGGCAGAGTCAGAGTAACTTGATCGTTCTGAATCAGTATTTCCATTCTGGTTTGAACAGAGCGGGATGTTCGGCCCAGGCTGTCGTCACCAATGTGACTGTCTGCATGATGAAGGATGTGAGAGTGTTACTGGCCAGTGTCTGTGTTTACCTGGTTGGACAGGTAGGACTTCACATTCACGTTTATAATTACGGCCTAATAAATAGGACACAGCAGTGATCAAAAGTTTAAATCAATAGCAGCTTTTAGTTGATCGAATAACAAGTCAAGCAGAAAATAAAAATCACATTGCTCTGGAAAAGGCCAAGTGCATTGCATTATTGGATGGAGTATTGTGTGCAGTTTGCGCTATTCAATATCTAAAAATGAACATCGTGGCCATGAATGAACAATTTGTTTCCATGACTTACTAATACATCAGCACTTTTTAATTCGTTCCCTTGTTTTAAGCAAATCATGCGCACACAGTGTAGTAATTTGTTCACTTTTTTTAAATTTAGCTAAAACGAGGGAAGAGTTTAATGTGGCTACGATTTACTAAAACGTAAGAATGAATACTTAATTTGTGGCCACAATACAGTATATATATTTTTGTCTGCATGTCGTGTAGGGCTTTGTATTTATCAGTGTATCAAATATATCTTAGATCCCAAACATAAGTAATAAGTTAATTTTTTGTTGTAGAAAATGGTTGAAGTGTGTTATCAGTTTTGTGTATTTTCAGTTCTAAGAAAATTAGGATCAAGTGTGAAACTGATTAAACTTTTTCCCAAGCTTTTAAAATAGAGCATTACACCTTAAACGGCACAAAAGAGATTGTTATTTTTCTGCAGGTCTGCGCTGTACACAGCAGTGTCCAGAGGGAACGTGGGGCCTTCAGTGCAACCTGACCTGCTCCTGCCTCAACAGCGCCACCTGTCAGGCACATACCGGAATCTGCCTGTGCAAACCCGGATTCTGGGGAGCTCAGTGTCAACACAGTAAGCTAAGCACACAGTTATCCTTGAGTCTCTGTGAGTTCAGGTCACATTCGAGCTGGTTTAGAGAGTGCTCCCTTCTTTTCTCTGCAGTGTGTAGTGCTGGTCTATTCGGAGAGAGGTGCAGTCGTCAATGCCCGAAATGTGTACATGCCTTGTCCTGCCATCACATTACAGGCGATTGTTTGTGTCTGCCTGGATATATCGGACAACTGTGTGATCAAGGTTAGATATACGGATACGCACTCAAATTCTTCATACAATTACAGTTCATAGTGACCTTATGTCAAGCTCCATAAACTGCCAAAAAACTACAACCATAAAAGTTGCCAATGTAAGTCATTATTCACCAAAAATAAACAAAATAATGTTAATAAAATAACTGCATAAAAATTTGAAATGACACGAGGGTGACATTTCTTTTTATGTCTTAATTCTAGCCTGCCCCACTGGTCAGTATGGAAGCCATTGTAGCAATGTGTGCAGATGCACCAACAATGCAACATGTCACCACCAGGATGGTTTGTGCCACTGTCCCACTGGATGGACTGGACCGGACTGCTCTTTATGTGAGTTTCTGGACAACAGACCTTCTCTATGATAAATTTGATTTCACCGGATTTGCAACATGGCATCACGACTTTGCGTAAACATACACGCCACTATGTCCGTTAAATGTCCGAGTGTTTCCGCGTCTATGTACACGCCGTTAAATGTCTGAGCGAAACGAAGCAAAATATAGATCTACATCTGGGAGCTATATTTTTTTTTTCCTAGGATGGTAGGGGAAGACTCATAAATGCTATTAACCCCAGTGACGGGTAGGTTTAGGGACGGGGTAGGTCATATATTATATATACAGTAGGCTAATGTAACGTTAAGTCAACGGCGTTGATAAACACGCTGAAAAACGATTATGCGTGTTGATAGCACAGCAAAAATGGAAATACAAATTGGCGTGTCATACGTACGCCATTTTATGAGATCAGTCTGGGATTTTTGATGTCCAGATCTGATGCAAAAATTATATTTTCTAAAAGTTTCTTAAAATTAAGGAAACCTTTTCTCTGTTTTCTCTTTGAATTAGGTTGATTGTTCTTACCCCATTGGCAGTATTTTTTCTTGGTTTAAGCATAAACCTTACTTATGTTTAAAACTGTTGTCAGAAAATACAACTTCTTGCACTTCAAGTAAATATATCTTGATTTAAGACTGTTCAGATATTTTTAGCTGGAAACAAAACAAAAAAATACTGAGCAAGTAAATGACTTTGCGCAGCATATTAATGATTACGTTGAAGTTGAATATTAGAGTCAATTCTCCTCAAAAGACTATTCGCCAGATTTCCTGGATGTGCTTTCGGAAGAAATAACTCATTTTGCGATTCTCAGCTTAAAATACATTTTTATTCCTGGACCAGGTTCTGTATGTCTCTCAAACTCTACAAGTTCTTCAAACATTTGCCAAATGTTTGTCTTTGCAGTGTGTCAGACTGGGAAGTTCGGCAGTAACTGTGCTCAGACCTGCTCGTGTCCCCCAAACCATTCCTGCGATCCTCACACTGGAGACTGTATATGTGTACCTGGACCAGGCGAGGACTGCAAACCAGGTATTAAAAGCAGCCTACAAACCATTTGAGTTAGGAACTCACATTTATTTGTGTTGGTTATGTTGACAGTGTCAATGGGAACGGTTGTTTGTTTTTCAGAAAAGGAGCTGAGTATGATGGTGCCTGTTTCTCCAGTGGAAAGGGACTCGTGGGGTGCGATCGCAGGCATTGTGGTGCTGGTGATTCTGGTTGTGCTCCTGTTGGCTGTTCTGCTATTATATCGGCGCAGACAGCAGGACAAACAGAGCAACACACCAGTTGTGTCTTTCTCCTCAACCCGCACAGTCAGTTCAGAGTATGCTGTACCAGGTGAGCCACAGGAGTTTCTGATACTTTCTAGAGCCTGACCTATAAAGGATTTTGAAGGCCGATACTGATACAAATATTTGTTGGTTTTAAAATCCAATATTCCGATATATCGGCCAATATATATTTTTTTTTTCTTCAGAAAAGCGCAACAAAACATTAACAGATTTCCCTAACATTAGTTATTTGTAGTTATTTATTTGAAATGTTCCTATTTTTGTTTTGGGAGTTCCTAAAAACAGTTCAACGTGCATGCAAGGATAAAAAACACTTTATTTGTCTTATAATATGCATTTATTTTTACCCGATTTGCTCAACGACTCCCAAATGATTTGTTCGACGATTCATTTTCCCAAACACCTCCTTTGAGTGACGCGAATCTGCGGCGATTGGTCAAATGACCCAGTTAGTTGTTATTGGTAAACCTAGGCAGAGATTGTCGGCAACGGAACGCCCATAACCAGGATTATAGCTTGTCAAGTGTTGAAAATTGTATATAGTGTTTGAACAAACGCGTCAGAAAAGTGCACTTTCCACACGGTCCCTTACTCGCGTCTCCGTCAAAAGCGAGCTTTCCCGGCGAAACTCACATTGCGGCGGCTTTTGAAGGACAGTGCTTATTATATAGAGCGAAGTCATATTTGGCTAAGTCGTTTAGGAGGTAATTGCCATTTTTCAAAGAATGTCTGGTGAATAACAAAAACAAAACTAACTTTACCCCGCTTAGAAGCTGCGTGGAGTGTACACAACACAATATAACTATATTGTGCATGCTACAGAAAACATAACAGCAAACATTATTAATATTACTTACAGATTGTGATTCGGAGGAAGACGAACCTGCTCCATATACACTGGATTGCAAATATTACTCGTTGCAAATATGAACTCTGACCACTGATTCTTCACATGCTCGTCCCTGGACAATGGAAACAAGTGGCTGAACTGTCTTTGCAATGTAGAACACAGCGTCTTCTCGACATGATGCGATTCAGCTGAAGTATTTGAATGTGTTCTAGACGTCACTTCAAGTTTACACTTCAAGTTTACACTTCCGTATGCGCGCGCAGTTGTTGGGAGTGGCCAATGACCTCTCTACGTCACGATGTAACAGATAATGACTCGTTTCAAAAACAATTCATTTCATTGACTCAGAGTCGACTCTCACTTTTGAAAGACAATAACTATATACGGTGCACTTTCAGATATAAATCTTTGTAGGATGTTTTCATTCCCTTAGAGCTATTATTCCACACTATATGAACAGTCATTTTCAAAAATCCATGATAGGTGCTCTTTAAACATGGTATTTTATGTGAGATTTGCATTTTTCTTGTAGATGTTCCGCACAGCTACCATCACTATTACTCAAACCCGAGTTACCACACACTGTCTCAAAACAGACCTCCACTGCCACACCTGCCCAACAACCAAGACAGAGCCATCAAGGTATTACTACGGCTATGTTCTGAATACACTATCTATACTATGAATATTGCTGGCTCTGTGACAAATGGCCTGTTTGTACAGCAAGTCTGCTAAAAAATACATAAGCTTAACACTAAAATGTTCAGTATACAATGCTGTATCAGAGAATGCAGTCCACTTGATTTGCAATGAGATGAATGAACCAGAACGGGTTTACATTTTTAAACAGAATTCATGGAAGTCTATTTTCCACAAGAAAGAATCATGCTTGGGTAGATGCTAATGATAGGATACAGTCATCATCATGAGATAAAAAGTCGAAATTATGAGATAAAAAGTCAAAGTTATGACAGTCATAATGAGATTAAAAGTAATAATTATGCCATAATTATGTCAGCAGTAGTGCGCTGTTGTGCAGTATGTATTTTAAAACAAATTTTTAGCAATCATTGTCTGTTTTTGAAACAAAGCAAAACAATTTGTTTTCTTATATGAAGTACAGTATTTGCAAGCTAGATTTTGCACATACAACAAGAATGACCTTCATTTGTGTTTCATGCTTTGACAGAACACCAACAACCAGCTGTTCTGCAGTCTGAAGAACATGGAGAGGGAGAGGAGAGGTCTGTTTGTGGCTGAGACTAATGCTACTCTTCCTCCAGGCTGGAAACACCAGGAGCCACCCAAAGATACAGGTAATGGATACTGGAAAACAATTTCCCCGTATTCCTGCACTATTGTGTTTTGTGTTGTGCATGCTGTCTGAGTAAATTGGATGTGGTCTTATTGTGTTTTCAGGGGCTTTTGGGATTGATCGAAGTTACAGCTATAGTGCTACACTTGGGAAGCACTACAACAAAGGTAAAAGTCCCCCAGATATTCTTCTTCTATAATCTATATATCTTGTTTAATTGTGTCTAACACCCTGTTGTGGTTGCAGAGTTGAAAGACTCCTGTGTGGCAGTGAGTAGCAGCTCTCTGAACAGTGAGAACCCATATGCCACCATCAAAGATCTGCCCGGCCTGCCACCATGTCCTCCAGAGAGCAGCTACATGGAGATGAAGTCTGCAGTGTCTCGTGAAAGATCCTACACTGAAATCAGTCCACCAGTCATGGCTCCCTCCACTCTGTCATGCAGAGGTATTTATTTTTATTAAAAGAAACTGGATATTACTGTCTGTTCTGGAGGACTTGAGAGGACTCGATATTGCAATATATGCTGTATAGTATAGATGGGAAATTTATTTTTCAAATTGAAGATGTATTTTGCTTAAACTTTGCCAAAATGTACTTTAAGGGGCATGGAAATACATTCCCAGTCTTACAAAATATTTTTGGGCTATAATATAAATTGGACTGTCTAAATTGAAAATTAATAGCAGATGGTCAAAATATGTGAGGAAATACAGGTAACTAAAATGTCTCAAATTATATGCAAATTTATTTTAAAATATATATTAACAATATTGCTTCGAAAGTTTTGCATATTTTGCCATATGGGCACGCGAGAATGTGGCTTTTTTTCTTGATGTGTCATGTATCACATCTGGTGTGAAATGTGTTTGTTCACTGTATTACAGAACATTGTTCCCTTGGCAACGTTGTGGAACAAGAACCTCAGAATCATTATGATCTGCCCATCAACAGCCACATTCCCGGGCATTATGATCTGCCACCAGTGCGAAGACCACCCTCCCCATCGCCACGGAGACTGCCCCGTTGATCGCCTTGAAAATAACTTGAAGACTTTGTTTCTCTGAAATCACTGCCAAAGACAGCTGTCTGCGTTACAAGCTGGATAATGAATTACAAAAACTGCCCACCACAGATGAATGGATATATGGATGGATGTGACCAAAACTGTGCAAACAGTGCTCTCTACTGGTCCTGGACAACACTAACAGCTGAATGTCCATGGAGAAAAATATCTTCTTTAAAGGCACTTAGCCCATTCAAGCCTGTAGAAAACAATGTTGCCAAAGACTGTATCACTCTTTTTCCATCTGACAATATTTCCCAGTGGCTAAACTACTGGCATACAAAATAGACAACCTTAGAAAGAGATTTTGACAACTTGCTGGATGCCATTTAGTGACTCGTAGGAATTACTATATAAAGATTTGTGAACGTCTTATGTGAAAAAAAAGCAAAAGAACTAACACATATGCTCATTTAAAAGATGTTCACATTAAGACTTTCTAGAAAATATCTGGACATTAAAAGGTTAAATGCTCAATATCAATATCTGTTTTTAAATGCTATTCATGTGTCTTATCTAGTCTGGAAATCAGGGTGTAAATGACAATATAATTTTGAACAGCTACAGAACAAGCTTCACATAAGTTTATAATATACAGTGTTGGGAACATTTTTTATGAATGTCAGTTGAATTCAACCACAAGAACTGTAAATAGTGTAAATAAAATCAAACTTTCCATGCACAACTTGTCATGTAATTCATTAGGCATATCTGTGACCAAAAACAAAAAATTCTCTCATTTACTCACCCTAATGCTGTCCCTGATCCTTCTGTGGAACACCAAATAATCCATCTCTGTGTGGAAGTGCAGGTCCTTCATAGTTGACGCTTCAAAAACCATGCAAAAGGGATGCGATGAAAATCCATACGACCCCAGTTGATGAATAAGTTATATATTTTCAGAAGCTAAGCAATAGGCGTGTGAGGGAAATAACACTAATATTTCAAACACTAAACCATCACTTCCGACCAACTGTTAAAGCCTGCTCAGCACCACACTCAGCACGCCATGAAACGTGATAGTTGTGAAACTCCTGAGAGAAGTGACTGTTCTCGCGTGATCGCCCCACGGTGACGGGCCGGTTGCATAACCCGTCATCAATCCGGAAGTCGGCCATTTTGGAGGCACAGAACATAAACAATGCCATTGAACTGAACGGACTCGCAAATTTGACTGATTATTTCTGCTGAAAAATTGTCTAGTTTTGGTCTATGGTCTATACTAATCGGTCGCATAATAGGCCCCTGTGTCTTGTAAGCCTTAGGTTTATGTAACCGACTGCCTGCAGCAAATTCTTAAGATTTAATTGGTCATGTCAATCACAGTACTTATTGCCTACACCAAAGACTGACCCCTAAACCCATGTTTCTGAAACGGAAGGCTGCAAATCTCGGCTGCCACCGTGCCACGTCATGTCGCTGAAGGCCATCTCAATTTGAAGGATCCTTGGAGGCTTCCAAATGGCCTAGGATCACCCACAATCCTTTGCACACATTCCAATTCACGAAAATAAACTGATGGGAAATGAGTTGGTACTAAGCTTATGAAATGTAAGAAAAAATAATGTTTTCTGACAAAGCATTTTGTCTTTCGTTTTGCATTAAATTTTACAGTGTACATTTATCACTAAACTGCCAATAATGCAAACCACTGGGAGACCACAGAAGACTATCATTCAGTGTATTGCATTAATAGAAAAACATGTTAATATAAAGATATTTTATTATACAAAAGTATTTTTTCAAAATTAAGTTTTAATAGTATTTCCGTGCCGTGGGGGCAGGAACATGTGCACTTACTAGACTAGCGTTTAATTGTCTTTGGAGAATAGTATCCTATCAACACTTGCCAGAATTTAATTCAAGACATGTAGATATTGGTCTAAACATGTAAGCTTTTATTAACCAATATATTCAATCAGACTTATTAAAATTCAATCCATGTTTAACTTTTATGGTAATAAAAACAAAAGTCAGAAAATGGCTTCAGAATGGTTTTATTGTTTTAACTGAAACATTTCAAGGCACCGTTTATAACAAGGCTCTTGTTATGGGAAAGAAAATTCCACACAAAACAGTAAATTATATTTATAAAGACCAAAACAATTAACAAAACATTCCCTGCATTGCCCTGCAGTATTTTTTAACTTTTTCTTTTCTTTTTTTTTTTTTACAAAACCTTCATGAAATTGGCCATCTAACTAAAAAAAATAATAATTCAAAATAAAGATTTTTTTTAAATCTTTTTGTCTGATGATACAAATGTATACTAACAGAAAACTTTAGAATTGGAAACCCAGTCCATTGAAATCCCTCAATCCATTATCAGTTATCAAGAAATGGCTTATTACAATAACGCTAATGGCTGTTTAAGCAATAGAAAACCACAATTTGTAAGTATATGTGTATATATATATATATAGAAAAAATAGATATGCTATCCCAAAATTTTCTTTTAGAAACCCAAAGCTTTGTTAAGCAATAAAATAAAAGTTTAATATAAGCAATATCCAGTATCCAGTCCTCTTTCTGGAGAGCTGTACGTTGGCTCGGTTATGCTTCTAATTTCCTATGATGAAAGCTATTCCAATTTTTGTTTCAGGTCTTTTGTTCTCAGATTGCCCTAAACGGACTGGACATCTGTGCAGTGAAGGAAAAAACTGCTCAGATTACTGGAGCCTTACAGCTGTCCAGATGAGGAACTGGATCATCTACTGTAAGAGAGCAGTGACAAGAGCAAATCAACACTCAATTCCATAGAGAAACACAAATGTTTTAGTGTACATGATAAAACTCAAACATTTCAAGTACCACCGTAAAAAAGGACATTAAAGCTGGGAATGACGGCGGTCATTTTGCATATTTTTAAATATTCTGCCTCTAAGGCTGAAAACAAAAATACATCTCTTTAAATGCTGCAATCATTTAGTACTCAGTACTTTAAACACAACATGATTTTCGGGTAACATAATACATCAGATATGTTCTCCGCAAGTAAACTTCAAAGGTTTTCCTTCTAAAACAATGAATCAGCTTTTGTTTAAAATGTTGACAACATCTTGGCCAATGCAAACTGCTAAATTGATTTTCTTTGGATTGGTTTTAAAGTTGCTTCAAGTCTTTCAGAAACATCCCATAAACACTTATTACACAAGACACAACATACTGCAGTCTAGTTCGAGCTTGTAGGTGCACTGCCAAAAGACACACAGTACCTATTCAGCTGTGCAAGCAATTGTATCAAGGTACAAAGCAGTTTTACATCCAGAGCATCTGTATGTATTTTATATCCTGGAGTCTCACTGTAACAAAACAGCATAGAATTTCTGACTGTCTTTTCCCTTTTGTCGGTGCACATCATTTTGACCATCTGACTGCGAGAGGTAGCATGAAAAATACTTTAACACCTACTGACAAATAACTTTTGGGACAACAATGTAAAACGAAATCTCTAATTTCCTGATCTTACATTAACAGACACTCACTGTAAGTTAACCCGTCTTTAAATGTTAGCTAAAGAACCAGCCTGCAGTACAACTATAGTCCATGAGAGTTTTGCCACATGATCGAGAGGGTTTATTGACTGTGCGTGTTGCGTTCTGACAGCATTCTCGTGGAGAGCTCATGGTGTGAGTGTGAAGTGCTCTGTTCGCCTCTCTCCCTGAGTACAGTACGATTATTCTGAATCTGAAGCTGCTGCCGGGCCACCATGCAAATACATTAGAGTAACACACTGTACATAATAATAATCGCAAACTACAGCCTACAAGCTGCCAGCATATAAAGCCTTATGCCATAGAAAAGCCAAATCTATCCTGCAGATTATGAATACAAAACAAGAAAGAATGAAGTACAAAATATGTAATGTAATAAGACATGTAATCCAAAAAAGAAACTAGTTGTGGGATGAATTCCTCCTGGGTTGTGTTAACGGATAGGTGGCTACAGCTCAGCTCTTCTACATAATGGAGCAGTTGTCAAGTTTGGGTCCAGCCTGAGAGTGAGTGAGTGAGAGAGAGGGATGGAAATGTAAATATAACAAGACTGCTGTAAACAATTTATTATGCTTTTGTTTTACATTAACATTAAATGACCTACAGCAGTATATTAAAGGAGTAGTTCACTTTTAAAAAAACCTTTGCTATATATATAATGGACTTCAACGGGAACCAAACGGTTCAAGGTCCAAAAGACAGTTTCAGTGCAAACTGCAAGCTGTTCAAAGGGCTTTAAACAACACCAGATGATGAATAAGGGTCTTATCAAGAGAAACGATCTCTCATTTTTATGAACGAGTTCGAATAGGAGAGTCACGAACGCGTATCACCCTAACAGACCAAGGCAACCATTTGAGCTTATAAAACTTAAACTTTGTTATTTATTTATTAAATGATCAATCGTTTCGCTTGATAAGAGCCGTATTCATCGTCTGGAATCATTTAAAGCCCTTTGAACAGTTTGCAGTTTGTACTGAAAGTGTCTTTTGGACCTTGAACCGTTTGGTTCCCATTAAAGTCCATTTTATGGAGAAAAATGCTGGACCTTAATTTCTTAATTTTAACCAAAAACCTTAATTTCATTTCGACTGAAGAAAGAATGACATGGACATCTTGGATGACACGGGGGTGAGTAAATTATCAGCAAAGGGTTTTTTTAAAAAAAAAGTGAACTCATCCTTTAATAATAAAAAAATCATCTTAAAAGCATTTACAAAAACATTTTTTTTTTAAATCTAAAAATGATATCTATTTTAACAAATCAATTTAACTTTTTTTATTATACAAAAGGTATAAAATATTTCAAAAATAAAAAACAGACAGAAAGAGAGAAAACAACACAAAATACTGTTGCAACTGAAGAAGAAAAAAAAACACAAACCTGTCTGGGTTTGTCATTGCTCACGATGAAATGTGATGGTGACACAAAAGCTTCGGACAGCCCTCCTCCACTGGTGAACGAGCGGGACGCACTGGACACTCCCGAGCTGGCCGACACACAGGTGCTGTTTCTATCTGACGGCTGCCCACACGAGCCACAGAGCACCGTACGGCTGCGGAGATTGTACTCACTATCCCCGCATGTGCTATGGGCGGCCTGCAGGTGGAGACAGTGAGTGGAGAATATCAGAGAATGAAGTATGGCTGCTTTCTCAGTTCATTTTAGTGCTATGATTCACTGGATGGCTACACCCAAACAACCCATTAACAAAAGTGTAAACAATATACACCACATATTGTGAGAAAGATGCGTTTACAAACACTTTTAAAAGTTTGATTTCAGTCAGGCTAAGGTAAAAAGTCATGTTAAAGCTTTAGTCTGACTTGACTTGCAATTGAGACAAATGGCCTCTGTTGTGCACTTACATTGTCCTAAGGTCTCATGTTTTTATTTAAACCTGGCAAAACTAGAATAATGCTAAAATTGTGAGATTACTATATCAACTGAGATGTGCTAGTGACTATGTACCATCTCTTCATCTTCCTCATCCTGGAATAGAGTGCGTGTGACCTTCCTCATGGCCATTTCCTGGAAAATTGAGAAAAGCAAATTAGTCATTTAGCGATCTTAAATCAGATACAAAAAGCTGGTTGGTTTGTTTAACATGATCCCACCTCCCCACTGGCGCTGATGAGGGTAGTCTGGAACAGATCTCCACTGCCCCATGAGTTCTGGGTCTTCCACACCAGGTCAGAAGGAGGGTTGTGGGTTCCTCCAGCTCCCGATGCCCAAATCTGACAACAGAGATATACTGAAGTGAGCCAGGAATTTAAATGCAAGTTAAAGGTGACCATTACGTTGAAAATCGATACGTACTGTGACGGTCTGTCCCGCCTTCAGGTTAAATTTTGGTGGGAACTTGTAGATGATGGGAGTGCCGGAACCAATCTGCCTCTTTAACTGCCAGTGACCCAGAGTTTGATCCTGGGAGGAGGAAGAAGATTCATTTAATAAAAAGTAAATCATACTTAATTCCTCTTTGTTGAGCGCCAAAGTTCCTTTTTACCTGGTCGGACTTGTTACTGAGCCGTACGTATTTGCCCTCCATGTCAACTTCGTCTACGGTCACGCGGCCACTAGCTGAGGCCTGCTGGGAGACACGTGTGCGAGTGACAGTTCCACCGACCACGCTGGAGGCATCGCTGTCGTTATCATTCAAGCGTCGTTTTTTAGCGCTGCCGGAAGAGGTGCGACTAGTGCTGCTTTGGACCACACGGGCGTGAGAGCCAGAACCAGAAGAGCGGGTCACAGTCACCCCACGGACAGGAGGGGGACTCGGGGAGAGGCGCAGCCTTTAACAGAGAGAGTGGGATGGGTTGAGAGTTATTCCATGAGGCGGTCATTCACAACATGTCCTATTACTACATTTGAGGGCTTTACTCTGCAAATATTGATACATGAAATTACTTATGATTTTAGTCTTAAATGTAAAAAATTGTAAAACTAAAAATTGCATTTAGTAAAATAAATTTGTATCTAAGTTAGATCAAATAAATATATTAAAAATTGTTTTATTAATATTTTCAAATAAACATATTTTCTTACATCCATCTATTAAATATTATAAAAATTAACAAGACAGCTAAAAAAAAAAATCAATCCCTATATATATATATATATATATATATATATATATATATATATATATATAATAAATATAATGAATAAATTATAATAATAATTGTAATTGTATCTAAGTTAGATCAAATAAATATATTAAAAATTGCTTTATTAATATTTTCAAATAAACATTTTCTTACATCCATCTATTAAAAATTATAAAAATTAACAAGACAGCTAAAAAAAATCAATCCATATACATATATATATATATATTATAAATATAATTAATAAATTATAATAATAAATATATAAATATACATTTTTGAATTAACTTATTTACAATATTTAATCAGCAAATATGGTAACATGCAATGAATTAGATTCAGTATACTATCAGTATACAGTAGTCAGTATAGTATTTTATTAATATTGATAATTTCTTAAAGTAAGATAAAAATATTAAAATGGTTTTATTAATCTAAATGTAATATAAAAAACATTATACAAAAAAAACTATTTGAATAAATAAATAAATTGTTTAAAAAGTAATAATAATTTAATCAACTTTTCAATACTTATTCAGTTTTTTTTTTTTTACTAAAGATCTACAGCAGATCAATTATTTACTAGAAGCACCTATACTAAAAGAAGAACAGGCTTTCTGCATGTGTGCAGTAAGCAATATCCCAATATCTCTCACCTCTCCTCCTCGCCCTCCAGAAGCTTCCGGTAGGCGCTGATCTCCATGTCGAGTGCGAGCTTGATGTCCAGCAGCTCCTGGTACTCGTCCAACTGTTGCTGCATGCGCTGCCTCATATCAGCCATCTCTTTATCCTTCTCCTCCAGACGCCGCCGCATGATGTCCCTCTCTCTGGATAGAGACTCCTCCAACTCACGGATCTTCGCATCACGAGCAGCCAACTAATGAACCAAGCAATTTAAATACATTTAGAATGTACACATTTGAGGTTATTTAGGTTATTATTTGATCTATTAAGTTGTCCTTTTGCCGTGAGACTACATGCTAGGTGGATGAACGTCAAGTTACTGTATGTAAGCAACATCATTTCAGACTCAGAGGGAAGAGTTATTCTCCATTAAAAAGTGATTAGCAGGCAGTTATATTGTTAGAGCGTTACTGTCCATATGTACAGCCTGTGTGAGGAATGGCCAGCACTAATAAATACTTAAAGTCATCATGAAATCAAAATTGACAATTTTTTTTAAATTCATGTATGCTCGTAATCTTTAATTAACTAGATTCCCCTCCCTCCTGCAACAACATCTCTTCTCTGATGATGCGTTTACTGGCATCAGTGGGATGAGGGCAGGACAACCTATTGCTCACATGAGATCACAGCAATAGCAAACAAAACAATCCAATGACCTGATCAATTTTAGATGGACAAAATAAAGTCCAATCCTACTTTTATCTTTTAAAAAGTCATTTCACTCGGATATACGTCACAATAAAGAAGAAAAGATTGGAACTTCCGTTTCATGCCGACTTTAAAATGTGTGTGGGTGTGTGTGTACCTGTTTCTGCAGTTGAGTGAGCTGGGAGGTCATACCCTCAATCCTCAAACGTGTCTGCTGCAGTTCCTCATGGGCGGCTCCCACCAAAGTACTGTTCCTATCAGCCGAGTGACGAGCATTCTCCAGCTACACATAAATAACACAGGACGACATTTAACTGACAGATATGCTGTATGTCTTTATACATAAAAATACCTCAACAAATATGACTAGCAATGGATCAGTCAGCAAATATGTATGCAGGGCGGGCCAGTTCAATGGTTTAACACTGTGCCCCAGGGTAGATACAGATCCTCATACTATAGTCATTTGGCAGTTCTCGCTTTGATTTTTCCATTACCTTGGAGTTGTAGGTCTTCTCAATGTCCTCCTTGTAGATGCGAAGCTGCTCTTCGTGTTGTCGACGAAGTTCAGTCAAAGCTTCAGACAGTTTACTCTCGAAATCCTGCTGCCGGCCACTGTCGATTTCCACCACACGCGACTCATACCTGCGCTTAGACTCACGAAGCTCCTGTAGAAAGACATCAGGTTAGAGAGTACAGAAAGTCCTGAAGGTCTTGTCTTAGAACAGTGTAATTATTTTCATAGGAGAGCCTCATTTCATAGTGAGACCTCAGTGTAGATGTTCTTCTGGAATTCCAGCTCCTCTTTTAGGGTCTGGATTCGGTTCTCAGCATCCACACGTCGTAGCATTTCATCCTGTAGCTGCTTCTTAGCATCGTTATGACTGCCCTCCAACTGCAATACACAGATTCACTTAACTAACTTATATATAAAAAGCAATGCATTATATATATAAAATATGAACTGAAAACCTGTTACCATGTTTGTCTTGTCATAAAAATATGTAAACATTTAACCAACATCTAATGCAGTAGGTCTTTTGAATCGTTTTGTCTAAGAAAATAAGATCCTCCTAATTTAAGCTGATATATACTTCTATTGTAATAGAACCATAAATAAACATAATTCAAAAAATAAAAAGTGTCAATTTAATAATGTACATCTTTTTATTATTATATATCATTTTATTTTTTTTAATGTTACATTATGTAAATTTAATTTGTTAATGTTAATTTTAAAAGACTTACTGGGGCCCCCAATAACTTTTTCCCTTGATCTAAACAAAATTTACTCAAGACAAAATAAAAAATTGTTTTGAGAAAATATATATGAATTTAATTTTAAAAGTATTTTCTCATTTTTAAAGCAGAAATCTCCCATGATTTAGTTGTTTATGCTTAAAACAATCAATCAAGGTATATTCTCAGAGATATATTTTCAGAGAACAATTCTTTATATTACACAATACAATTGGCTTCTCGTGTAACTTGTCTTGTTCTAAGAACTACTTTATTAGTACTTTATACTAATTTATTTTAAACATTTTTATTTTTTATTCAACCCCATATATATTAACACAATTATAATTGATTTACTGGAAAAGATTAAAAATAATGATTGATCAAATGAATATGCCTGTTTTTAATGTGATTTTTCCCTCTAAATATAAATATATATGTGAAATAGAACTTTAAATAATATTCCCTTAAATAAGCGTGCAAGTATTCCTTTAGATCCTTTAAAAACATATTTTAGTGTATGCATTACATAGATAATCCCTCCATAGCAACCTGGGCTAAAAGTAAACTGCTCAAGTGCCTAATAATAAATTGATCTTTGTGGTTTAAACTTGCAACTTTAAGTAAATAACCCAGATCTTTGACCACAGCACAGCACCACACCACCCAAACCCTTAGATATAAAGCTTTGATGGGTGTAGTCATCACCTTGGCCAGCTGGGCTTTCAGGTCTCTGACTTCAACCTCCAGTGATCTCTTCTCCCCCAGTGCTGTGGAAAGAGACGCATCCTTGGAGTTGAGCAGAGCTTCCAGATCCTTAAGCCTGGCCAGAGCCGATTCCAGATCTGCCTCTTTCTTACTGTTCCTACAGTCATAAAAACACAACATTAAAGCATTTTTTTTCATGTAGACACACAAAGGAATACAATTACCTGATTGGATTATATATACTGTTGGATTATAATATGCATTCATGCATGTTGCGGGTTGAGTTGAAAGTCTCATATTTCAGAAAATTGGAAGGAACTTCACTTAGCGTGGCACCATGGCCCTAAGCGCCTCAGGATAGAAACAGATCTTGTCGGCTGTCAGAACGGCTCAAAGACTGTAAAATATTAATCTGATTTATATCCATAAACTTGACTGAATATGTTTGCAATGTAACAAGCCTGGAATTATCAGTTAAAGGCAAATGAACATCAGCCTACAAGTTTTGCCTGGAATTTTGTACCTAAAGGAAGTTTTTTTTTTTAAATCTGTAAACAATAACCTTAAAAACCCTCTCTGAGTCAGAGCAGGAGTTGGGACTCCAACAGTGAATTTAAACCATGTGTGCACGATTGCAGGGTTGTTCATTTCGAAGTTTCAGAAAGGAACCACACAATCCTTAATAGAATCAGAATGGTAAACACTTCAATAAATAAAAGATGACTGGTAATTTTATTATGGTATGAACTGAATTAAGGCAAAGTGAGGTTTAGGTTTGCAGTTTTAAAACACAAAGGATAATAAGGCAAGGCCAGAAAATGTCTCTCAAATGCCTCTCAAAACAAGTGTTTAAATTTAAAGTTCTTCTCTGCGCATTCCTAGATCACATTTCACAAGGCCTGTAAAATAGCTGCTCCAAATTTAGTCATGTGATTGATGACCAAACAAGGCTTGAAACAATTAAAACTCTACCACACTTCAGTCCCTAGAGCACCTTTCCCAAACTTCTTCAAAACTCCACTTTGTATGTACACTCAGACTACAACTGTAACTAGTCTAAAACTCAACCTACGAAAGCTTCTAACTTCTAGAGTTTGTTTTCTGTTCTCTTCGACTCTATGGAGCATTCCATCGTACCTCCTTCCTGAGAGACATTTTTAAAACAACTTCCCATTCACAACAACAGAGGTTTTGTTAGGTCACATTCTCCACTTTACAGCCACATACAGTGTTTTCAATAAACGGTTTATGAGCCAGGGAACATGTAAATGTTAAATGTATTTGAGGTAATTGCCCTGACTGATATAAAAGCCTCTTGTGGCCAAATCTGAATTATTACTTATTACTAAAAAAAACCTTTTGCTGATAATTTACTCACCCCCATGTCATCCAAGATGCCAATGTCTTTCTTTCTTCAGTCGAAAAGAAATTAAGGTTTTTGATGAAAACATTCCAGGATTTTTCTCCATATAATGCACAATTCAAGGTCCAAAAGACAGTTTCAGTGCAAACTGCAAGCTGTTCAAAGGGCTTTAAACGATTCCAGACGATGAATAAGGGTCTTATCAAGTGAAACATTTGCTCATTTAAAAAAATAAAATAAATAACAAAGTTTAAGTTTTATAAGCTCAAACCCTGCTCTGTTCTGTGATAAGCGTTCGTGACTCTCCTGTTAGAAACTAGTTCATCAAAATGAACGAATCTTTTTCTGAGTCAATTCGTTCATGTTGTTTGTTCGTTGAATTAACCAAATGACACGAAAAAAAGATTCGTTCATTTTGATAAACGGGTTTGAACAGGACAATCAAGAATGCGCATCACAGAACAGAGCAAGGCGACCATTTGAGCTTATAAAACTTATACTTTGTCATTTTTTTTTTAAATGAGCGATCGTTTCGCTTGATAAGACCCTTATTCATCGTTTGGAATCGTTTAAATTCCAGTTTGTACTGAAAGTGTCTTTTGGACCTTAAACCGTTTGGTTCCCACTGAAGTCCATTATATGGAGAAAAATCTTGGAATGTTTTCATCAAAAACCTTTTTTTTGACTGAAGAAAGAATGACATGGATATCTTGGATGACATGGGAGTGAGTAAATTTTCAGCAAAAGTTTTTTTTAAAAGTGAACTTTACCTTTAATGATTATTCAATCATGAACATGATTATTAGGCTAAAGAAAATGTGTATGAGTATGTGAAAGCAACGTACGTGTAATATAATAAAAAATATATTTTCGAAAAACCAGTTACTGAAATTAGTTACACCTCTGATATTTTATGCAAAAATATATAGAAGGGAACATTTATGGATTTATGCGAGATGTTTGTCAGAGAGGCTTTTGAGGCCACATTCATCACTATTTTTGAGGAATCCGTCACTGAAATTTAAAAAAAAGCTCACAACTCGATGTATTTTTGCTGTTTCAATCGTTGTTCCTCAGCGGGATATGGTGTTTATGTGGTTTTATTTATTTTTTACCTAAAACTGCTCATTAAATGTTTACTAGACACAGAGAGAGGATAGAATGTACTGGGGCCTGACTCTGTGGGTTACAATAAAGGTGTGAAAGCAGTGTGTGGGCACATCCAGAAACATAATCTCTACGGTTTAGAATATTTGGCAATTAAAAACCAGCCCATTCCTGTCAGCACACTAAATGTCCAGTAATGTTCACATTCACAGTGAAGCAGGCCACATTTGGAGGAAACAAGGTTTAAGAGCCTCCTGTGGTGTACCATTTGAAAGAGAATAGGTTTGTTATTTTTTCTATTATCTTTTATATTAATGTAATTTTTTTTTCAGTCATGGTATTTGTTTTCTGTTTTTGTTCCTAACATCTCCAGGATCTGTCCACAGGAAGCCCAACCAACCAGACACTTTTAAAAGTGGACAATAGAAGAACACGTGTTAATGTCACCTCTGTGCCGGGACATGTTGTCCTTGTTGACTGGACCAACCAGGTCAAAGGTTACACTGCAAGTAGTCAAATCAGAATGAATTCAGTTTTGCGTGATTGCAGCTAAAGAAACACCATTGCAAAATAAAGTGTATTACAGCTAATATGTTGAGAAAAATACTATAAAACTACGTATGGCAGTAGGAAAACTGGACCACTTCAATAAAAGCATCAATTTCAGTAGGTTTCATTAAAAAGTGTGTATTTTGTGTGCCGGGTTGTATACTGTGTGTGAGACTAAAGGGAAAAGGGTTTGGCTTGGCATCTTGGAAACAGTGGAAACATTTCAGGCACAATAAGAGCCAGTTGAGGGAGAGAGAGAGAGAAAGAGAGAGAGAGAGGAGGAGAGGAATGTACCAGCTCCTCTATGAATCACAGCTATCTTTGTCCTCTTTTGTGACGAAAAAGAAACCCACAAAAAAGCCCTCTAAATGTTTGCTGTAGAGTTACCATGGCAAAGTGATGTGGAAACATGTGGCCAACTTTGAGAAAATGTTGACCATGATCCGGGTATACCCCTCAAAAAAAAAAAAAAAAACACTTAAAGAGTCAAAACCCTCAATTTGAAAGCTTACAGTCAAGCGCAGATACACGTTTTCCACAGAATAAGAATAAATAAAACTGATAGAAATTACTCAGTGTACTTACAAGTCCAAAACCACACAACTTAGCTGCGGACTTCCACGCACACAACACAAACACCTTCAGGGCAAAGTATAGTCAGTTTAATCACCTGACTAAAAGTAAATGCCCTGACTGAAAGTCTACAAGGACATTCTCTGAATTGTGGTCATTGAAGAGTCTCTTTAAACCTATATTTAATTCTAAAACTACAGCTTGACGCACCTCACAAAAAGCACCACATAACAGACAGCCTTCACCTGCAACAGCTGGAGGTATTGAGAGGAAAAATGACCATAGGCGTTCATCAAAGCACTTGTAAAACCATAAAAAGCACACAGTAAAACCACAGTCTCACAACACTTCATCAATGTTATAAAAGGCTGGAGGGCTTGTCAAATCAATATTTTTTTAAATCTTTTTAGCTCAAACAAAAAGAATTTACTACAATCTCTAGCTATAGGATCAATATATGTTCACAGAATACCAGCAATGTTTAGGCATGCAAATACATAGTAGGTATCTTCAGTCAGGCGTTTTATTACCATTTATGGTTTTATAACACGACAAAGTTTAAGCCTGTAATATGTCTGTATAAGTATAACAATCAAGGAAGTTGTTAGGGAATCTGTTTAACGTCTCAATATTGAAAGTCATTTTCTTCCTAACTTGACAACAACAACTTTATTATTTCAGCAGATATGCTGAATGAACAGTAAAGTTTACTAGGTTGAAATACAGAAAAAATTCCTTATTACTAAAGCCCAACCTCTGCCTCCTCATCCTCCAATCAGCTGCACAATACACCGATTCACTGCTTTTGACATTAATTTGACTTCAACTTTTCATTTAATAGGTGAAACGCACACGTGAGTCAATCTTAAAACAGAAATGTTTCAAACAAAGGTTCCCATTTTCCCACTGTACTATGAATAAACGTTTCCTTTTTAATTGTTGAGGCGATTCTGAGTCACTCTCGTCAGCTGCAGGTCCACCATGAAGTCTCCATGGAAACAGAATAAAACACACAGAAGGAAAAACGTATGGTCAGAAGGAAAAAGATGGTGATAGGGTTGTAAAATATGCTCTTAATATAAACATAGACTAAAAATAGACCGTTCCAAAACCAGAATTGGCCCATTGTAATGGTTTGAAATTTGAGGATAACATTAAAATCTTCTAAAGACATAAATCTTTACACACAAACTTACTCCAGCTTGGAAAGGCTTGACTAAACATGACCTAGTATAGGCATTAATATTTACAACATTTTTATTTATTTTATTTATTTTTCGAACTGAGGGATAAGTCTAAGTCTTCTTCTAACACTACCTGTTATTTGATACAAGTAAGAGATCTGTTGAAGGACTTTCTGCTCCAGATGGTTGAGCAATTTTCAATTCAAATCATATCTAAAACATTATAGGGTGAGCAGGTTGATGCAGATAGCATGGCCTGTTAGTTTTAAATAATTGTCTAGGCTTGTGCTTATCTAATATGTATTTTAATTACATAAATATATGCTCATTTCATTAATATTACATTAAAAAGTTAAATATAGATAAATAAGCATGTCCACATTTTCAGCATTTGCATTTACTCACAACACTGACATTGCAAACAATCATTTTCCAATCAATATTTTGTCTACATTTTCTGTAAAAAAAAATATTTTAAAGGAATGTTTTTAAAGAAAAATAAATATATCATTTATCTACACTGTAAAAAAAATTGCTGTAGTTATGCAGCTGTTTGCCAGTAACTTACTGTAGATTTTAATTGATGTATATTTACTGGGAACAGTTTGTTCAAAGTTAAATTAACATTAAACATTAGCAAGTCTTTGTCTTTACAGAATAAAACTATAAAATAACAATCTAATGCAAATCAGAAATCTTCATCAACCCTTTTCTTTTTTTTTCCCCCCCTTCAGATTTTGTTTCCCAGAATGCTTTGCATGAGTCTGTAATTTTAGTTTTATTCTGTAAAGATAAAGACTTGTTAATGTTTAATGTTCATTTAACTTTTAACAAACTGTTGCCAGTAAATAACAATAATTTAAATCTACAGTAAGTTACTGGCAAGCAGCTGTCAGTAATACTGTAATTTCTACAGATTTTTTTTACAGTGTACATCTCAAATGACATATGATTATCAGTTATATTAATCCTTTAATTCAAATTTATAATAATAAATTAATATATGTGTGTGTGTTTATTTTCTTTTTGTATACGCATCTTTTATCTATCTACCTTTTTATGTTTTTTTACGTATAAAATAAAAATTTTTGAAGCATGTATCTTGAATTAAAGAAAATAATTCAACTAAAACCGGCAAAAACATTGATTAAGAAAATCACATCTTGCATGGAAGGTGTTTTTGTTCAAAGTCAACCGACATGGTAATGTTAAACAGTCTCAGGAAAATGATTATGAAAATGTATAAGCCTGATGGTGGTTGAGAAGGGTGTGGTCCTACAATCAGACGAGCTCCTGTAACTGACTGAAGCGGAGGACTCAACACAAAGACAGCATTATTCCTGCTCTGATTCATTAGCACATGACAGATGCTAAAAGCAATTCCCTCTGTGTAAAATACTGTTACATGATTTATCTGATCCCTCTGTCTAGTCAAATTATCACAATTTTTAATGTAAATTCAAATAGAAACAGCCTTTTTGTAGGGACTCTTCAGGAATTCTGGGAAGGGACAATCATGGAGGCCATAATTGGAGCACAGTTAGGCCTCCTCTATTATTTTTGCATGGACAAATGTGTGTACACTCTTATATTTGGAGTTAGGATCACATATAAATGCCTACTAATGTGGAATATGCATAAATATGCGTTTTTTTTCATACTTCGCAAAAGGGAGGATAGGCTGAGGCTCTGCCAGCGTGGCAGCTCTGCATTTAGCCGACGATGACTCACTCTCTCCCTTACGTCCGTGGCTCATACACGGCACCAGAACACCAATTACAGTAACCCTCTCTCCTCCCTCTTTATAAAAGCCCATTCAAACATAATCTACATCGGAGGGTCTCCAGCCTAACAATCTAAACAGTTTTCCACTCATTTTTTCCATGGAATAAACATAACGAGATCCACTGTCATCTCCGGTACTCCTAATATAACGTTTGCCTGTTTGCAGCTGCCTTTGGTTAAGAATGGGATGGAGATGGAGTGTGTGTTGTACTACTCTGCCAGTGTTCCCCTTTATTAATGATTTAGCAAAAGGCAAACATCACCTCAAGCTATAAGTCACATGACAGTGCAACGAAACTATTCTTACTCTTTCATAACCACATTGAATTTTTGAAAAACTGGGCACTTTACTGTAAAAAAAATCCGCTCAGGTAATTTCAGTAGCACTGAATATGTAAAGCATGTCAAGCTTATTCCTTAAAGGGATACTCCACTTTTTTTTGGAAATAGGCTCATTTTACAACTCCCCCAGAGTTAAACAGTCGAGTTTTACCGTTTTCGAATCCATTCAGACGATTTTCTGATATTTAGAAGAATATCAGTAACCAGAAAGTTTCTGGTCACATTGACTTCCATAGTATATTTTTTTTCCTACTATGGAAGTCAATGAGACCAGAAACTGTTTGCTTACGGATATTCTTCCAAATATCAGAAAATTGGCTGAATGGATTCGAAAACGGTAAAACCCAACTGTTTAACTCTAGGGGAGTTGTAAAATGAGCCTATTTCCAAAAAAAGTGGAGTATCCCTTTAAAGGGGCAATCCAAGTATAAGTGGTATTTGACTGCTAAAAACATAAATAGAATAGCTTTTATTAAGCCGATATGACTGACTGGACTCAAATGTGAGTGTACATCATGTTACTTTTTTAAGTGTACAATGTTTTTTCTTAAAAAAGGGTAACAAATTGAGAGTATCTTTAACATCTCTTATCCACATTCACACTGTTGAATGATCAAAAAACGTGTGTATACAAATGTTTTGTTTACAAATGAACGCTTAAGTAAATTAGTCTTTTCAGAAACGGTTTGGTGTCTGAACAGAGCTACGCTGTGTTGCTTTACAAGGAAGCATCTCGGCACACAAACTCTATCTGAATTCTCAACAAATCACTTGCAAATGAAAAACATGTTTGATCTTTAGTTTAGAGTTTGGATGGGGATTACATAACTAACCGAATGAGTCATTCAGTCCAAAGCCTTTCCAGATCCAACCACAACCAAATGAAGCACCACTGCATGCGAGTTTGGGATGAAGTGTACCGTGTGAGCGCATTTTACATTTGACATTTTACGGACAAAAGGACTGTAATATAGAGTTGAAAATGTCATCAAAAGTGGGTGTGTGTCTACCCAAATATGTATGCGTATCTAGGCGAGTATGTGGGAAAAAAAAATAAGCCCATTATTTTGGAGGCTGGAGCAGCTCTTTAGGTTTAAAACCTTTTTTCTTGATGACCATCATCACAACTAAATCTACTAGATCAATGTAGAAGCTTCAACATCTCCCCCCATTCAAATCACCTCTAAATATGCAGTAACAAGACTGGACACATACTCTGTCTAAGAAAGCAATAGCTTAAAACATCTTGAATCACTCCTCACACAATTTTGTTATTTATTATTGCGAATGTGCATGCATATGTGATGTTCTAGATTTAAAACAAATAATAATCTAGGCTAGAGATCCAGATCCGGACAGAGAATCATTTAGCATAAATTAATGTAATTATGAACAAACACACAGCAGGAGGAAAACGAGCTGTGCTAATTTTCATGACAATGGAAAGCCACATGTCACTGGAAGCAAGAGGCAAGTCACAAAACTAGATCGCTTTCAACATAATCAACAAAGCTGTGTACAATGCAAGCAAGCTTCAAATTCCCAACTGACATTTAACACATTTGGCAAGCACTTTTTTTTAAAGCAACTTACAGTGTATCGTGTATAAGTATGTGTGTTCCCTGGGAATTAAACCCACAACCAAATGTCCTTGCAAATAAATTCTGCATTATTTAATGCATGAAAAGTAGCTTCTTAAGAATAAAACTGCACATTTTTCTTTTTAGAGAAACCAGTAGATTATTGTATATTATTATTTACAACATAAGATTTCTTGACTGGGCCGGTTTAATGGAATATCCCTAATCTGAAACATTTATGGACCCTTGCTAGCAGCATTATACTCTAACTAAAAATGTTCGCAAATAGTGAATGTTTGAAGGCTTTGATACATGCCAGAGAAACTAAGTTTATGTCCCTAGATGCTTAAAAAAAAAAAAAAAAAAAAAACATGAAACAAATGTGATGTTAAAATATCCTCTCTGCATTCCCCTTTTTAGTGTAACATGAGGCAGTAAGGAGAGTTGAGGTCAGGATTGCAGGAGAAACAGAACTGTCCTACGGCAGTGATCACATCACAAAAAAAGAAAAGAACAGAGAGAGAAAGAGAGAAAATGAGACTGCTCCTCTCAGAATGAAAGAGACACTCAATGGGAAAGGAGAGATGGCTCTATTCAGATGCATTTGGTGTGCTGAACACACAGCTATTCGATCGGTCCCTAGCCGTTTGAACACACAGGTGCCCGCTGAAGATGATATAATATAAGATCTAAGAAAGGAGAAGAATAGCCAAATATAGGAAAATCCAACGCATTCTCAACCTTTAGCGTCATATGTGACGCTATATGCAAAAACGGCGCTATACTACGCACATGGCACCCTTTGTCGTTAATATAACACGCGAACCCAAGGCGTCATAAATCCTAAAGCGTAATATGAGACTACCCTACCCCACACCTAAACCTAACCATCACACGCGTGTTATATTAACGATAACGGGTGCCATGTGCGTAGTATAGCGCCGTTTTTGCATATAGCGTCACATATGACGCTAAAGGATGAGAACGGGCTCGAAAATCCCATTTTATTCCTTCCTTTAGTCAGAACTAAACAACAAAACTCTAATGTCTGAAAGATCAAGGTTTTTCCTCATTGTCAGCAGTCACCTGAAGAATAACACTCAAAAATAGACTTATTAGGTGTCATTTTAATGGTACGTAGACACTATTAAACTCAGAATGACATAACCACAGGGTGATTGTTAATTTTAAACATGATGAGTGACTTGTGCAGGAAACTTATTAGAAGCATATGATAACTGTTCATTGCCATGTGTTTTCTCTGATAATGCGCCAGAGGATGAGGGGGAAATATTTCACAGTAGTAAATGAAAATAATTTGCATAAACTTGACAGACAACACTAGTAAAGTAACCTTAAATAAGGTTGTAATTACCACATTCATTAACCATGGTTTTTGGGTGATTGAGTGCCGTGAAGTGTAGTTAGTGCATTAAATAATTGAAATTATCATGAGTTATAATTATGCTTTCTGAGGCAGATTGTTCATAAAACCCCACAGCACAAACCACCATGTTTGAAAGCTGTTAGCATGGTGGAGTGTCTTCGTAATATATTCAGAAACATAATGATAATATATGCACCAGGTAAGCCAGTCAATGGAAAACCTCTCGGTTACACATGTAAACCTCGTTCCCTGAAGGAGGGAATATGTTTTAGGAACATCCTGAGGGAGGGAGGGAGTGGCAGGAAATGTCTCACTGAAGATTTTTTTTTTTCTTGTTTGAACGCTGTTAAATGACTTTTTGTTTGCCCTTGAGGTATTAACTTAAAATGATGCAGATGATGATGATTAAAATGGTGATATGATGATTATGATTTATGGTGATTTTTACCATTATAGGGTGGTTGTGTACACACACTGCTGACACTAATTAAATTGTCAAAACACCATGTTAAAGTGAATTTTATATAATAGGTCCCCTACTAGTTTAAGTACCCCTTATACTTAAATAAATTTGTCGTGAGAGAGTGAACAGTGTGTTTTAAGAGACCACATGGCCAGAAATGCCCACAACAAGGAACACCCATATATAAATGGAAAGGGTGTCCCTCACCTAAAGACTTGGCACTATGGAAGTAAAAGTGAAAAGGAAAGAATATATCTCAGTCATCTCCGAGAAAGAGCACTATTAATGTTTTACAGTGATACAACTGATAAAGACTCAAGATCAATGCAATGTCCCAGAATAAACATCAATGCTTAATCTTTTTAAGTATGCACTTTCCTTTCTCCAGAATCTGATAATAGAATGACTAAGAAGATAAATGTCCAGATTAGTTTCCTGACTCAAGCCTGAAAAATAATTGTATGAATGGGGGCTCAGGACACACCTAAAAATGCAAAAAGTGGATTGGTGTTTTGAATAATTTAGAATACTGACTCATCAGAGTTCCTACTCTGGACTGTTTCATTGTATTGTCTAAAACACTGAGGGGATTTACAGCATTTTAAAGGAAAGGTAAGTGATGACATGCTTCTCTTTTAGTATGAATTGAAAGATGTATTTTATCTGCACTGTTTGCAGCTGTACTCTTTCCACATTTCAGTCATTCACTCCTACACTGCAGCTGTCAACAGAGTTCAAACAGCAGAATACAGTCTTCTGTCTGATAATGCCCACAGAAGCCAAATGCTGCAACCGCAACAGAAGCCACAAGCACATGTACTGTCACAGCATGTGCGCAAACTCAGTTGTACCTGCTGCATGACCCGGCATGACTCCCCATTCAAGAACTTGACTGACCATTCAATTTTCGAAACAATAATGTCAATAATTGTATAGCATTTTAGAATTACGCTAAAAGGTAATTTTGAGATTGAAAAACATTTTAGGTTCTTTACATAACCATATTAAGTTTATGGGTATTTTAAAGCACCAGTGTATTAAGAACTATAAAATAAAAAGTTCTTTGTGGAACTTCTCCTGTGGCAATAGAGCTACAGTACACAACTCCATTCATTTTCTAACTGAAACCTTAATGGAGAGGTCTAAGTCTAAGTTCTGCTAAGCAGATTGCATTGCAAACCTCTATCAAACTCATTGGAATCAAATAAGGCTACTGTTCCAACATGGCTTTCTTTCTGAGGTGAGAGGTTGAAGAGAGAGTAAACGGTGCTTCCCCCACAGTTACTTAAAGCTCATGAGTCACCACTCTGTCCAGTCAGCACCCCTCACACACCCTGGCAAGGCCGCATGGTTGCTGTGGAAACCAAACACTTCCAAACAGCTCAGCTCCAATGAGTGTACACATATATCTGCATTCACCCATTGATAGACAATCACAGGAAGTGGTGAGGCTACTGGAACCCTGGGACTCTCTGAAATAAGATCATCTGTATCTGAAGACTTCCCCCAAGAGTATAACCACAAGCCTTATGAAATGAATGAATATGACTCACAAGGCCTTTCCCTACATTTTCAACTTGTTTCACATCATTCAGGGAAGGCACATTTTTGGCACTGATGTCTATTTGTCTTTGAACCACACCTTTAATGGGTCTGAACACACCTCTTGCCTAAACCATGGCATTGAATAAGTCTACTACCATAGAGACAGCAAGATAAACAATAGATTATAATAACTATCACTGACTGGATGACAAATACTACATTGCTTCTAAATAAATGATAAGGATCATAAACTTTAATCAGTGGAATTGAATAGTTTGAAAAGGTTTCTCTATGGAGTTTGGATATCTTTAAAATCAAGTACAAAGGACAAATGCAAGGATGCATGATGATTTTATGGCAGTTACGTCTTACCGGTAGTTTTATTCAGATGATCTCCTCTATTACATAATGCAATTAGTTATTGCTGAACTATGTTTGACTTTTAAATGAATAAAACTCACAAAAACATAATACATCTTACATTTAATATTGAAGATTTATAGATTTCATGTTGAAAACTATAATTTCCAGTAGAGATGCACAATATATTGATACCATATTGGTTATCCAATGTTCAAGATTTTTTATTTATTTAATCGACTAATACTGTATGCTTATGTTGTTGTATGTTTTTCATGTTCATTTGTCCTGCTTTTACACTTAAATTCACTTGTAGCATTAAAATAATTGATTTTATGAATTTTCATTTTGTCTTTTTTTAATTTATTTAAACAAAACAGTATAGAATTTTAGTATTAGCCATTTATTGGTTTTCAGCCATAACATTAAAATAACTATTGTCATATCATGCATCTGACCCATATTATATATAATGGCTATTTTATATATATATATATATATATATATATATATACTGTATATATATATACTGTATATACATACACACACACACACACACACACACACACACATACATATATATATATATACACATACATACATGCATATATACATATATTTACACACACACACACACACACACATATATATATATATATATATATATAAAGTATATATACTGTATATATACACACATATTACACATACTTGAATACACATACTTGAATGCATTTAAAAAAGTTAATTTATTCCTGTGCTGGTAAAGTTGCATTTCCAGCATCATTAGTCCAGACTTTAGTGTCACATGATCCTTCAGAAATCACTCTAATATGCTGATTACCAATCCCAAACTTTCAAACAGCAGTGTATCTTTTACATACTTATTGGTAAAACATATATATTTTGAAGATGTTATCCATCTTCTTGAATTACTGTAAAAGGTTAAAGCATTTTTCCTCAGAAGATACAGGATTGATAAAAATGTGAAATCACTAATAAGCCAGAACTAAACCTGTTGTAAAGGGAGTGGTGGCCAATCCAACAGCCAATTCCAAACACAACACAACACACCCACATTTACACCTCACATACCTGAGCTGCAGGACACTTTGTACTACACACTGACCCAGACACGGCGAGTGGTTGTGTCCACCGCCGTTCAAAAGTTTGTTTTTAAGGAAATGAATACTTTTGTTAAGCAAGGATATATTCAATTTATAGAAAAAAAAAGATAAAAAAAAGAAAATGCTGTTCTTTTGATCTTTCCATTCACTATAGAATAAAATATATATATATATATATATATTCATAATGTTTCCCACAAAAATAATAGGCAGCACAACTGTTTACCATTAAAATAAGAAATGTTTCTTGAACACCAAATCAACAAATTGGAATGATTTCTAAAGGATCATGTGACACTGAAAAAGACTGCATACTCAAAATTAAGCTTTGACTACATTTTAAAATATATTAAAATAGAAAACAGCTATTTTACATAGTAACAATATTTCAGTGCATTTCTTTCCTTTTTTTGCAGTATTTCTGATTAAATAAACAGCTTTAGTGAGCATAAAAGTCTTATGTACACTACAGCATTAAACTGTTGATTTGTTTTCTGTTCAATTCCATTATTATAATTGAATTCAGTTTAAATTGAATTCAGCTTAAAAATACATCAAACACAGCCTTAGTGACAGGAGCAATAAGCAGACATTCAGTGGCGAAAACTGCCGTCATGGTTCAGCTAAATTTAGTTGAGGACTAGGCTGAGAGGCCAGGGGTCGGGCCCGTTCTCCCCTTCAGGGTTAAACTTATCTCTTGGATGATGAAAACATGGCAAGCCCTCATATTAGCCAGCGTCTGCAGCTCTTTGGTGTCACAATTTCTTCGACAGTAAGCCGAACTGTTCAGAAACTAAACCTGGTGGAATTACTTTCTGATTTCTGGATGGAATGAGTCATAGTAATTGCTACTGCTATAACACCCAGTGAGAGTTACTCACTGGAATAGCACTGGTTTCCACGATTAAAGGACTTGCTCACTCAAGAAATAAAGGGTGCTATAAAACTTGAAAAACTGCAGATGAACATGGATTTGGTGACGTATAAACCATAATCTGCACACATACCTGGCCTTCAGCTCCTTGTAGTCCTCGCGCACCTTGCTGAGCTCCAGTTGCAGTCTGGCTCGTTCTCTGGCCACCGAGTCCAGAGTCTTCCTGGCATCCGCCAGCTCGGCCTCGTACGCCGCTTTCATGCCGCCCAGCTCCCGACTGATCTCCGTCTCAGACTCGGTGATGCGCATACGCAGACCTGCGTTCTCCGTCTCCAGAGAGCGCACCTTATCGATGTAGACTGCCAGTCGGTCGTTCAGGTTGCACAGATCATCTTTCTCCTGTAGCCGAGAGATGCGGGTGGGGGACAGGACGTTGGTCACCCCTCCGCGGCTGCTTCGTTTCTGACTTGGAGTCTCCATTGCTGATTGAAACTACTGCTGCTAGCCTGAAACTGTACAGGAAGAATGAGGAGAGACATAATTCAAAGGTGATACATTCAGTTATATCTCTTATATTCACAGTATGACACTTTGAAACGGATACTGCAGTGCAATTTATTTATAGATATATAAAAAAATAAAAATAAATAATTAACTCCATCCCTCTCATGTGTACTCCCTCCCCACCCACCCTCCCTTCTCCCTCACTTTGTGTCTTACGGTTTCCGCCACGCCCAATCTCTGATCACATCCAAATATATTCAGCACAAACGTCCCAGAATAAACATTTACTTCAAATCTCAACCACAGCACAGACTAAACCTTTAGATCTAAACCTCAGATGGGTTTTAACATTCACTGTAACTTATCATGGACAAACTTTCCACACACACTCTTTGACACACTTTAAAGACAACTTGCACAGATACGCATATCAAAGTCCCACTCAACAGGAGCTCTGAGCACATGTTTGTTTTGGACAGAGGAAGTAATTCCAAACATTGCAATGTGCTTAGGCAGCACGTGTGACACTCCCCCTCAACACACTTTCAGCAGTAACAGGTCTTGTCCTCTACAATGCTAGTAAAAAAACTATGAAAAAACACAAATGATGTATACAAAATATATACAGTATTTGGGTCCATTCACAATCAGCAGAACTGCAAGTCATAATGCCTGAATCACTGACCTGGTAAAGCAGAGAGAGAGTTTGTGTTAGTGAAGGCTCCTACAGCTTCTGTGTCCCGTTGAAACACTGCAGAGAGAGTGTCTGTTCTGACTCTGGCAGAAACTCACGCCTCTTAGGGACGAGAGAGGAGGAGGAGGAGGAGGAGGAGGAGCAAGTGAAGGCGGAGCTACTAGTGAAGTCTGACTCAGTGAGAACACACACGGGAATAGAGCTTTAACTGTATCTCACGTGGTTGCAGAATTGTCTCGGCTTTTTTTATTATACAATCTGTAACTTGTGAGGTGAGCAGTTTGAACAACAGTCAATTAAATCTCTTTCTTGATACTGACTAGAAATAAATTAAATCTAAATAAAAACAAACTGAATAGAATAAAACCACGTTTAAAAAAAAATCAAGAAATTTGAGATGAATTTAGAAATGAATTCAAATTCAAAAAATAAAGAAAAATAAAAAAAATATTTCCACATAATGAATGTTAGCTCTCCGAAGAGCTACTCATCCAAACGCATGAGCCTAAGAAAAATATCCCTCATTCTTTCTTCCTAGAAATCCAGAATACATCCATTTGTTGCTGCAAGAAGGTTTAAAGAGGAGAGAAGGTCACAGAAAACAGCCCTCTATTGAAAACTGGTAACTCCCTGGTATTTATTTCGGAGGGGTGGACATACGAAAAATAAATGATCCAATCAGGTGTCTAAGTAAAAGGAGGGAGAGAGAGTGGATGAGACAAATCATTTTTAGAAAAGAAGGCTGTGCTTCAATTCACTTAAAAAACTTCTAACTAGTCACCTCCCATCAACTCCTGTGGTGCATATAGAGTTCAGGTTATTGTACACTTGAAAAAAAAAAAATAAAATAAAAAAAAAAATTTATAATATATATATATATATATATATATATATATATTTAAATATATATAAATAATATATAAATATATATAAAATAAAATTTTATATAAAATATATATAAAATCTAAAATATAAATATTAGATGAAAAACTTAAACTTAAGTTAAACTTAAAAAAAAAAAGCTTCACAGATGGGGCTTAGATTAAGCCAGGATTAGGTCTTAGTTTAATCAAGATTAAAAGTTACTTTTCTAAATGTGCCTTAAAAAATATTACTTGTGTGCATTTTGATACAAAACAATGGCGCTGACATATTTTAAGATATGTCAGTGCAAGTTGTTTTTAGTTAAACGAGCTCAAACATGCATTTTAGTCCATGACTAGTTAAGCCTCGTCTGTGAAACCAGGGGTAAAAGATTAAAATTACAAAAAGTAAAAGCTAATATTATATATAATAAAAGCCATATTTATTTGAATCACAATGTGCACAGAAACACTTCTGGAAACAGCGGCATGAGCAAAAAAGCTAGGGGGAAAACTCAGATGAGGAAAAACTAGGGGGAATACTCAGATGAGGAAAAAACTAGGGGGAATACTCAGATGAGAAAAAACTAGGGGGAATACTCAGATGAGGAAAAAAGCTAGGGGGAAAACGCAGACGATCCTGGAATAAGCGCATGATCAGTGGAAAAGTCCCAGTAGATTCCAGTACTTAAAATCTATGAGAGACACTTGAACAGTTAGAACACAGACAGTAGTGTAATTCTGCAGGAATTGGGCCTGTCTGTTCTGCACTTTATGTTCTCTTAGACTCTCTCTGCCATCTTCATTGCATTATCACACACAACCACCGCATTCCAAAATAACAATGAGATTCCCCAGAGTAAATGTCTCTCCACCCTGAGCGCCATCTCAAAAATCTGTGGGAACTGATGAGAGATCAAGTCTTGAGCAGGCCCAAGTGAAATCTTTACAGTTTGATGCATTTTCTGCAATGATTGTGAGGGAAAACCTGCAGATTTTGTCGGATTATGTTGAATTTTGCAGGGGCAGATTAGACGGGGGTTTTACACTTCTGTAAGAACATGACTCATGAAGCCAAAGGGTGGAGAATTGGGACACATGCAGCATTCCGAAACATGACACAACATGGAACTCATACACTTATGGGGCAAATTACACTGCTAATACTTTCTTAAAATGATATAGCATTCATTCATATAATTTTCAGATTGCATTATAAAGTCATCAAGGACATTGTGATTAGTAAAACCTGTAACCTTTAATTCATAATATTATATAACACATAAAACATTTTCTACTGCAGTCCAAACGACTAATTCAGAACTAAAGAACATAAATCCCTGGGATATAGGCTATTTAAGTAAAATTACAGGTTTGTTGAGTCATGCATTGAGAATGAACATACAAATCGTTCTATTCATAAACACCCCACCAAAGCCGTTGCTATGGACTAGTGTAACCAAAAAGATGAAATGTTGAGGCAAAGACTCAACTAGGGAAACAGTGACTCACAGTTGCCGAATCCCAATATCAGGAAACGTTTGCAGGCGTTCAAGGATCCACCATACCCTCCTCGTCCTACTAGCATGGCGATGCAGATGGACTGTGCAACGCCCTCTAGTGGCAAGACAATAGAAACGCAGAGTTCTAACAGAAATTCACCATGGTCTCCAAGTAGCCTACAAAAGACAGAAGTTAAAGGGATAGTTCACCAAAAAATTAAAATTCATCACGTTGTTCCAAACCTGTATGAATTTTTCTTCCTTTGCTGAACACAAAATAAAATATTTTGAAGAATATGGGTAACCAAACATTTGATGGGCCCCAATGACTTCCATAGTATGGAAAAAATATATAATTAATATTTTAATTCACCCCCTCAACTTTTATTCTTGAAACCTGGGTATATAGCTGGATATATAGCTTTTGATGTGATTTCTACAACTGGAAAAGTAATGTTAATTAATGAAATCTTAAAACTTCATTACTCATATGCATTTTAATCATGAATATAAAAAAAGAGAGAAAAAAACATTTATACTGGTCACACTGACTTTGATTTGGTGGACAATGGTGTGAAATATTTCACAGCAAACCTCCTTTCCCTCCTTTGTATTAGTAGCTGCTAGTGACCTCTGCTGACGACAAACAGTCTCTCTCAAGAGGTCAGACCTGTGGCCAGTTGCACAAACTGCTGTGACTAGTCTTAAAAGTTAGTCATCAAAATATTTTCTTCAAGATTGGTTATAACTTTTTTAACCGCCACTGCGTGCACTCAGAGGACCATATGTGCAAATCGGCACAGGCCAGGAAATGTATTTGACCCATTTGAATTATTCACAGAATGCTAGATTTTAGAGTGATATGGAGGAGATAAGGAGGAAACTGGTATTATGGTGACAGACAGGCATTAAGACCGTTTAGATCAGACCTTTACCATTTTGTGCATTTAAATAGGGAAAAATCTAAGATGGCATCAGTAAATTATATCCAATAAGTAATACTTTTGAATTTAATTTAATTTAATAATTGAATTGAAATGTGAATTGAATGTGAAATGAATGTGAATTGAATTTAATGTGAATTGAATGTGAATGAAATGTGAATTTAATCAAATGTTAATTGAATCTTAATTAAATGTGAATTGAATTGAATGTGAATTGAATCAAATGTGAATTGCATCAAATTTTAATTGAATCAATTGTGAATTGAATGTGAATCGAATGTGACTTGAATCAAAACTGAACTGAATGTGAATCGATTGTGAATCGTATATAAATTGAATCGAAGTTTAATTGAATTTCAATGTGAATCTAATTTAAATATTATATTGAATCAAATGTTTGAATCGAATAGGTGTGTGAGATTGTAAGTGTGAATTAATTCTGAATTGAATGGGAAATTGAATTCAAATGTGAATTGAATTGAAAATAAATTTAATTTAATTTAAAAAAAGAATTGAATTGAATGTGTATCAAATGTGAATTGAACTGACTTGAATTGCCGAAAAGTAAGACACTGCCTAATGTGGGACAACTAAGGTCTAGTGTTTGTACGTCCCCCATAAATACATGAATGCCAGTAAAACTATGGGTTACCCAACGCTGTGGTATTATGTGATCAAAATAACATGATCTCTCAAATGTCCAGTCATATATGAGGGTCGAGCAATCATCAAACAGGAAGCATCTTGTGAGAAGACCATCTAAAGGTCATTGACAGAGTTTGGACCAACTGGATATTAAGAAGTAGGCCTATAAATGTATTTTAAACAAAACAATGCTGCAACTATTGGCCTAATCTGCTTATGAAATGTTTGACCATTAAAAAATATTTTTACTTTGGATGAAAAATATCAAATTTCCTAGGGTTCCACTTTCGGAAATGTGGTTTCAAAAAGTGGGACATATGATTAGCCTAATGTGGGACAGTACTTCAGTCAATGAAAAATGTGTAGCATTTGTGATGGTTTGTGTCCCATACACTAACTGTGAAGACACTTCAGTGGGCCTTTAAGACACCACCTTAATATGGTGGCTAAAGGTTTATGCTACTGGCTTCAGCTTTGCATTTTTGTCTTATCACTCACCTGTATCAAGTCTCCAAGTGGTGGCAGCATTAACACAGAGTTTATAATCTTTGGACAATGAGTTTAATTGTTTTGAATGAAACTCGTTGTTTCACTTAAACGCAACCACAAAAAGAAAATGTTTAGAAAGACGTGTAACATTGCAAAAGAACAACGTATCAAAATTACAGGACATATACGCCTCTGCTGTCACGATGATACATGCTAATGAACATCTATCAAGTACATATCATGCCTTATAATTACAAGTGTGGTGCATAGCCTGACAGGGGCAGTCTACATGAGTTCATTGCTCTTTAATAATTACCTTCATTCAACACATCCACTACTGTCTAGAGTTTCCAACTTGTTTTTTATTTTATTTTATTTTATTATGAATGTGAGGTAGAATCAAGTTTGAAAAGTGTTTGAAACTCAAAAAGTTTTTTTTTCTTCCAGTTGATGGTAATGATGGGTGTTCAAACTGAAAAGCCACGGGGACCCGTCGCTGCTGCGTTTAACCTCGTTTTTTTTTTAGACTTAGGCATGTTAAAATAGAAACAGAAAATGCCTTTATTGCTCTTTAAAAAGGCAAAGCTTGAACAATGAACTATAGGCCTACTTCACTTCTCACTGATGAGAGCCGCAAGTTGTTTCCAAAAATGCAACATGAGAGTTTGATAACTAAAGGGTGTTAGGGAGAAAAGACCTTGCGTCGTGTTTTCCTTGAAACACAAATGGTTCGCACTGCCTTGAGCATTCAAGGATACACAAATATACAGGCATGACCACACACACACACACACACACACACACACTGTCTATTAACAGCCAGAACTGTTTTCCGGTGCCACCAGACTGATGTCTCTGGATCATGTGAAGCGGAGGAAATATCCCTGGGGGTGTGTTTGATTAGAAAAACGGTACGTGAATTTGACAAATATTGTATAATTTGACACTTCCATCCTGGGATCAGATCAGACCAGAGGGTCTTAAACGGTCTAAAAGTGGGCATGGGCTTGATATGGATGAACAGAAGTTTAATGGTCAGGAATGTTGGATTTTTGTAAGCATGTGAGGTTTTAATCACTGGCTCTGTTCTTGTCTGGACCAGCCTTTCAAGTAGGCTACTAATTATGGCTGCTTTTCAACTCACATAACTGGAAAATGTACAGCAGATTTAGGGGGAGAAATACATGAAGAAATAATGGATCAAACAAAACAAACAAGGTTTTGTGTTTGATGTTTTCATTTGATCCTCAGTATGAAATGTCAGTCATGTACAAAGAGGTAGAGGCTTAAATAACTAATTTTCCTCTTCTTTCAACCTTGGAACAGCTTACAAGTTCATTTGAACAACTGATGTAGACGGCATTCAAATAAAATACTAAGTTTTGTTTCTTCTTACTACAATCCAGTGGCTCACTCTTCCTTACCATTAAGATCTTTTTACATGTTCTTTAAGCATTAGAAGGTGTAAAACCTCTATGGTTGTTTTTGCTTGTTTACATCACCACTAAAAAATATGACCTGGGTTACATTCAATCCAGTTATGATGAGCATCAATATGTTGACAGCCTATTATGACCTTATATGAACAAACAGCTCAATTTTTGATGTTATTTTTGTTATTGCATTATTTAATCAAACATACAGTAAAAGTATTATTTTAAAAAAATATAATAATAAAATAACTGTTTTCTATTTTAAAATATGATTTATTCCTGAGATGGTGCTAAAGTCGTCACGTCAGTGTCACTTCCTTCAGAAATCTGCTAATTTAGTGCTCAAGAAACATCTGCATTATTATCAATGCTGAAAACAATCATGCTGCATAACATTTTTGTGGAAACTGATATCATTTTTTAGGATTCTTTGATGAATAGAAAATACATGCAATACATCTAAAATCCGCTAGAGCGACGTCCCAAGAGGGAGCAAATATCCATAGACGGCATGTTACATGTTACAATGTCCGTTTTCACAGCATAAATTCATGCTTTTACAGGTTCTCATGGACTTTTATTGTATTTTTCGATAGGTTTTGAGTGCCTAACAACTGTGAGGGGGGTGAATTTTTTCTAACTCGATAGTTTAGATCATATTTAGATATAAAATGTATGACAAATAAGGGCGGTTAACTTTGATTGACAGCTGATAACGGGCTGCGCTGAGTGGAATTTGACGTCTCTGCCATGATACGACACAACACACCATACCACCTCTGTATCCTTTCTGAACATTTATATTTTGTAATTCCCAAGATTTTCCAATATGGCGCCGCCCATACCCCCCATGAACAGACTCAAAACTGTTCTTCAGAAAGTCTATGGGTGACGTCACAGACGCTGCATTGATGGAATAAATGTACAACTCTATATCCTTTGTATATTAATAAAAACTTTTTTAAAATTTCTCCAGGTCAATTCACATGAAATTTTCAGCTGATCGAACAACCAAGTGTGATCCCCATGAGGTCTGCATCCAGACAGTGATCATGAACTCTAGCAGTGAAGCTCCATTCACCAACCCCACAGACTGCGCTGAGGTTCAGGTCCCCAGTCAGGTGTTCCTGGCCATCGCCGTTGCCAGTCTGAGCGAGAACCTCTTGGTGATTTTGGCCGTGATCAAAAACAAGAACCTTCACTCTCCCATGTACTGCTTCATCTGCAACCTGGCAGTGTTTAACACCATCTCCAGCTTCTCTAAAGCATTGGAAGACATCCTGCTGTTGTTTAAAGACGCCGGACATCTGAACTCCCGTGGCCCTTTTGAGCTGAAGATAGATGACATCATGGACTCTCTAATCTGCATGTGCTTCCTGGGCTCCATCTTCAGCATACTCGCCATAGCCGTGGATCGATACATCAGCATATTCCACGCTCTACGCTATCACATGCTTATGACCATGCGTCGCGTGATGGTTATTTTGACGGCCATCTGGGTGTTGTGTGGTATCAGCGGAACGCTCATGATCGGTTTCTTCGTGGCCACCACGGTGAAAATCTTCTTCGTTGTGCTCTTCTTCACAGCTCTGTTCCTGATCCTCTTGTTATACGTGCATATGTTTCTGTTAGCGCGCCACCACGCCAACAGGATCGCTTCTATGCCGGGTGCCCAGGCACGTCACAGGCAAAGTGGCTTGAGGGGGGCGCTGACGCTCACCATCTTGATTGGAGTGTTTGTGGCCTGCTGGGCTCCTTTCTTATTTCATCTTCTGATCATGATGATTTGCCCAGAGAACCCCTACTGTGAGTGCTACCGCTCGCTCTTCCAGTTACACGTAGTGCTCCTGGTGAGTCACGCGGTCATTGATCCAGCCATTTACGCTTTCCGTAGCACGGAGCTGCGCAATACCTTTAAGAAAATGTTCCTGTGCTCAGCTTCAAGGATCTGGAAACAGTGTGTCTGAGTGAAGGCCCTGATATGTACTCACGATTCTATTTCCTTCTTCGCTTAGGGGTAAAAAGAAGTTTGAAATACCTTTGCAGCGGAACACTGTTAGCAAACATGCTGAGGCCACACTGCTGGGAGAGGCATTATAGGTGAATATGCGAATGTGTGCTGCACTTTGCTCTCAATAACAACTAAAAAAATGACAGCGCTGAGAAAACAGGAGTTAAGAAAGCATCTGATCATATCACGCTCTCCAGCTCGGCACTTAAGTAAAGTCACGTCACATTTGCACTTTGTACAACAGAGAGGCTTTTATTAAGATTAATTAAGAAGTCCCAGCTTAATTCTTTCTCCTGACCATATTTGACACAAAATCTCATCTCTGCACTTTTGATGAATGGCAACAGTGTTTTTGATTTTGTCATTTGATCTGAATTTCAATAGTCAGCTGAAACAGTTTTGAGGTTAATTGCTCTAACTTTGTGTATCTGGAAAATAGTGATCTATGGTATTATATTATGTTGAATATCAAAATATGTTGTGTCTTTTTTTTAAAGGGATAGTTCACTTTTTGGTATGTTTTAGCATCGAAGATGTAGGTGTCTTTGTTTCCGCAGTATTTTCAATTTTGATATTTTTAAGTCAAACCGTTCTTGTGTCAGTCATATAATGGAGGTCTATGGTCACCACCTCAAAGAGCATGCACAGAGAAGTCCAAATTAAACATGATTTAATGACTCGTAAATGTAAGTACACACTGATGGCCTAAGACACGAAACAAGTGATTTGTGTGAGAAAACGAACAGTATTTATATCGTTTTTACCTCTTGTAACCACAGCCACAAAGCGCCCGCACTCTCAAATCACTTGGACGTGGCTGTGGTTTCAAGAGGTAAAAACGATATAAATACTGTTCGTTTTCTCACACAAACGGCTCGTTTCGTGTCTTAGGCCATCAGTGTGTACTTACATTTACGAGTCATTAAATCATGTTTATTTTGGACTTCTCTGTGCATGCTCTTTGAGGTGGTGACCATAGACCTGCATTATTAAATTCATCTATTATTCGGCAGATTACCTTTCCATCAGCGTTTATCGCATAAGCCGTATATCGATCAAGATAAAATCCGATGAGACCCAAAGTATTTCATTTCAGTCGATATTCATGAAATTCAATCGAATTGTACCGTTTCCACAAGGCATTTTTTATTCGATATCACTTCATTCGGATAAAAAACATGTGTGAACTACTCTGTTTCACACTACTGAGGGAAAAAGTAGAAGAAATTCAATTCACAGGTATTAAAAGATCACAACAACATTTATGTAAAACAAACTACACAAGTTTTAATCAATTAACATGAGGTAATGCATTAGGTATCATGAACTATAACAATAATTGAGTTTAGGGTCCATTTCTCACTATTAACTAACTATAATAACTATATGATTTTTTATGAGTTGAATTTGTTAATTGTTTATTAAATTGTTCATAATTTATGCTTGTCCACATTAATCTGTGTAAATGTGTAATTGAAGTTGCAATGTTAAAATGTATTATTATAGAATATAGAATCTATATTTAGTAAATTCTGATTTTTTTAAAAATACATTTTTAGTTAATTTTAATGTGAATGAATTGAACAGTATTGTAAAGTGTAACCAAATCTTTTAAGTGTTTAATACAGAAAAATCTCATATTTGTTCACAAACACAGTGGCTCATTATATGTCATTTATCAGATATCATTGCTTAGAAATCATAATACTTAACACATACTGTAAGTTCAAATCTACATTGTTAAGAAGAATACCAGCATTTTTTCTTCTGCAGTAAAATTAACAAAATCAGAAGATATTGTTCATATTGTTCAATCAGAAGTTTAGAAGAAAATATGTCCACCATTTACATGCATAAATTACATAATCTACACAGAGCAGTTGCATAACACACTATTTTAAATGGAGTTTTCATGCTTTTTTGAACTTAAGATTTTTTTATGAAACAATTCAAAGGTAATAAAATGCTGTATTTTTATTTGTGATTTTTAACTCGAAACAATAATTTTCAGCTTACATGACAAAAAAACAAACAAAAAAGATCTTTTCAGTTAATTTACTCTTATAAACGTTTTTGTCTCTGCTCTAAATAAGAAATGAAATGTAGCACAAATATTTTGAACATGTAGAGATTTAATTTATAATATTGAGGTGCATTCATTTATTGATAGATGTTTATGGTTTGCCATATACTACAAAAATATTCTCAACATTTTATGATTAAGTACTTCTAAAACAGACATGTTTTATTTGCATTATTGGCCTGGTTTCACTGGCAGGTCTTAGATTAAGCCAGGATTCATTTGTGTTCCGATTCATTTGTGATGAACAAAGGCCTTATACGGGGTTGGAATGGTGAGTAATTTATAACAGAATTTTCTTTTTTCATTAACTTCCTATGAACTAAGGATTAAGCCCTAGTCCAATAATAATTGAACTATATGGCATTTAAATAGCTTTTATAAACATGCCTTAGAAAGAAAGAAAAAAAAAACATTACTGCTGTGCATTTTGAGACATTACAATGAATGACATTGACATATTTTAAGATAAGTCAGTGCAAGTTGCTTTCAGTTAAAAAAGCTCAGTAATGCATTTTAGTCTTAATTCCGGGGGTTATATTTTCATTTGCTATGATTTTATATGAAGTCTAAATCTAAAAACAAGCATATTTCTACTCTGCATATTAATATTCTAGCCTTTTTGCACAAAACATCACTGCACTGACCTGACGACAGTCCCCTGCTGAGGACAATGTAACTCCTATTATAAATACACTACATAACAGAAAGGCACATTTTGAACTTCTTAATTCAATATTTTACAACAACACGACATGAAACTTCCACAGTAACATCAAAACATTTCACATGATGTAAGATGACCAAGAAAAAATGTGTTCAAATGTCCCTAATGAAGATGCTCAGGCTTCACTTCCCCTCCCCCGCTGCAATTATGCACCAATCCATCTATGTATAAATCCGTTCATCCATCAGTCCATCCCGTCAGGTTCAATATTTGCTGACCAGGTTGCAGAAGCTGCGTAGTCCATCAAAGCAGAGGATCTCTTTAAAGGTCTTTCTCATCTCTTGGCTCCTTAACGCATAGATCAGTGGGTCAATCACCGAGTTACACATGATGAGTATCAAGTACATGTTAAAGTGTGACATGAAGCAGATGCAGTAAATGTCCCGTGGGCAGGAGATCATGAGGATGAGATGGAGAAAAAATGGTGCCCAGCACACGATGAAGATTCCCAGTAGTATGGTAAGGGTGACGGCACCCTTCATGCTAGCTCTTTGCCTGATGTTGGCTTTATAGCCCGGCAATGCCGCCATGCGTTTGACATGCGAGCGGGCCAGCAGGAACATGTGGCTGTAGAGTGAGGCCATCATCAGCAGCATGGCAATGAACATAGCCACCAGGCACACAACCACAGGCTTAGTGTCGGAGTACATGATGAAGATGATCCCACAACTTGTGGAGAAGGTCCAGATGCTGGCGATGAGAATCTTAGCTCGCCGTACGGTCATTATATTATGGTAACGCAGAGCATAGAAGATAGTCACGTAGCGATCCACCGCGATCACTAACAGGCTCAACATAGACGCCACCACAGAAATACAGATTAGAGAATCAAATATGTTGTCCATCTGACGGATGAGGTGATCCTCAATCACCAAACTCCTGTTCGCCAGCAAGTGGATGACTATTGTCTCCCATGCGTTGGAAACGCTAACTAACATGTCGGCCACTGCTAGGCTGCAGACGAAGAAATACATGGGTGAGTGGAGGTTCTTGTTCTTCACGATGGCAAGGATGACCAGGATGTTTTCAAGCAGGCTGATGAGCCCCAATGTGAGGAAGACCTCAGGTGCAATGTGCACCTGCTCACAGGCGGATGAAGTACTTGACTTGGACCTGCTTGACTCATCGCTGTGGTTTGTGTGATTCAAAGAGGCGTTTGGAGAAAGTGTGGGCCACTCTGAGGTATTCATGTTTTGATGTAGTGTCTGGTAACAGGCGATGTTAGATACAAGACGCTGCATCCATGTACATTTACTGTAAAGGGAAAGAGTTGTTAAAATGTCAAGAAGCATTGTAACCAACATCTGTTGTTTTACTATAAAAATGTTTAAATGATATATAAATTGCAGAATAAAACCAATCCTGTTGGATCATTTATTTATTTATTAGTCAGAATTTCATTATTTAATTAAGTTATTGGTAACTGTACAGTTGTAAAAAAAAGTACGGGGAAGCTTGTTGACGCTTTGGACGCTTTGAACGCTCTGACGTTGCAGGGAGAATAGAAGTGTCACAACATAAAAGTAATAAACAGAAAAAAAAACAAGCAATGCAGAAACCTTTTATAATGATAGCATTTTTTTTTAACCGTTTTGGTCACATTTGGTCGGGGAAAAAATAGTTAGCTATTATTATTATTTGCTGTCAAATTGGTGTCACCATGAGCAAATTAATTGAATTCCTGCTTTAAAATGAGTGTTCGTAAATATTTCAAATAAAAGTTGCGCTATAAGCAAACAATATATGCAAACGTCATGTCATAAATTATAAGAAACCAGTAGGATTCACAGCAACGCGACTATTAGCTCCATAGATATCTATATAAAGGCTAGATATGTCGTCCACGCTGCTGGCCAATGGAGGTCGACGTCTGCACCTGGCGGCCATCTTGTCACAGGTAGCTCGCTCACTCGTAACATTGTGTTAACGGTACATGTACTATTTAAATGACCATAACTTGCTCAATTTTCTACCGATTTTCAAACGGTTTGTTTTGTTATAAACGTCAGAGATGTAGTTATGACACTGCATACTTATGAATAAAAAGTGTATAAATAAATAATCATCCAGATAATTATAGTCACGTTAATAACGTTTGTAAACCAAACCGTGTGTAAATCCGTCAAGATTTCAACGAGATAAGAGTATTTGTGTTCGTGCTGACCACTCATCTTACATCAGCTTGTCTGTGACAAGATGGCCGCCGGTGATGACGATGGAAACTCCGCCGTAACACATCTAGCCTTTATATACATATCTATGATTAGCTCTTCTTCTTTTTTTCTCGGAACTAATGTTTTGGTAGAAACGAAAGTTTATCATTGTATATTTCTCCGGAATCAGTCGGCATGAAGGACGTCTTTATTCTGATTGGTTGCTGGCGTTTTTTTTTTTTTTTTTTTTTTTTTAATGCTTTATTCAAACATTCAGTTTACAGAGTAAAACAACATAACAACAACAACCGCTGCTGCTTGCCGCTGAACCGTGTCACGGCTCATTACCATAAAGTTGAGCTACTTTCAACTTTCTGATTGACGCTCAAAACGGCCAAAACGCGACGCCGATGGATTTGACGCTCCTTGCAGCGGAGAGAAGCCAGCTTCCATTGAAAATGAATGACTTCCGGCCGCTTCGGAAGCTCAAGTCGGCGGCGGTGTGAACGTACACTAAGTCATTGACAGAATTGATAACACATTTCTTTCTTTATTCGTTCGCAGACCAAACAGCGCTACTGTAACGATCACCAGTGAGAGGATTTACCACCAGAGGGCACTACAACCCAGACATTCCACACACATCCACAGACTCCATTCCTGTCTACATTCATAGCTGCTCGAGAGGCGTTTCAAAGATGGACGCCGCATGAGGGACTTTGTTCAGTACTTGCACGCTCAAGTTCAAGATGTTTTCATTAGCTTCCTGTTTCCTTTGTTCAGTTTTCCCACTCCTCATTTGTGTTCTTGCTTTCAGCGGTGTGTATTAATTAGCCTCGCTTGTGTTTGCTATATTATAGTTGAACCCTCACACATTCATTCTCTGTTTGGTCATGGTCACATATGAGGTGTCGCATATTGCCTGTTTGGATTAAAATTCGCATTGGAATCACGTACTTCTGAATCTTTGTCTGTCTCTCTCTCTCTGTCTGTCTACTACTCACACGCCCACTCCCAAATTTGTGTTAACATCCATCACTTCTGACTTTTTTTCTCAGAATTGCAAGAAAAAGAGAGTAATAAAGTTAGAATTGTAAGACACATTATGCATAGGATACACAACACAGCTTGAACATGCAGCGTCTTTATTGACAGCAATGTGTGCTCTAAACATTGGGAAAAGGAAACATTAAGGCTTTCCTAGGGAACCTGGAAATCCCTCAGATACACTGGATCAGGCCAATTACTCCTATATTTTTGCACTTACATGACTAGAGGTAATACAATGGAGGTCACATTGGAGTCAAGAACGCTATGAGTGTATCCTGGTGGATGCACTATATGTAGACATCCTTAATGCATTTTTTGCCACAGTTAAGGGTGATGGCAGCCTATACCTCTTGCTCATGGTTCCTTCATTTAGCATTGATCTGGGTTTTGTAGCAAAATAATGGGTCTGCAGTTCAAGTGAATTCCAGTCATATAGAGTAAGGGAACATACTTTTCTCATAATGACAACATGGTTTTAAAATCTTTGTGAAGCACAATCAATACTATTATCAATGTCATTGGATTGCAATGGACTGAAAGAGATTGTGTTTAATCAAGGACAAGATTTACATCAATGAAGTATCTCCGTGGAATGAGTCAGCAAGACCTATTCTAGAACGTGCAGTATGAGAATACTGACCATGTTCTATCAGAAAGTCACCACAAAGAAACGCCTGAATAAGATGAATGTGATATTCACTTTATGCACGAAGGTTTGTGAAAAGTGAACCAAACTGAAATGAACATGAACAAGATACAAGAACAAGTTTTTTTTTAAACAAGAAATGCAAAGAGTGCTACTCGGGTAAAAATCCCAGTGCTCTTTAGATATGGGATAGTTCAACTCCTTAAGAAACCATTGTGAACGTTATTCTTCTAAAGTGTAGGAAACCAGGAGACTTTGTGGTATCTTCAGTAGGATACTTTATTGAGAACACAAGCTACTGGTAGCTGCAATCATTGTCAAGTTTAAACTAAGGGAACGTTCCCTTGCAATCTATATACATTTAGAGGCGGGGATTTACATTGTGATGAGACATTATTGAATAAAGCATGTAAATGAAGAGAATTAGAAACCTGTCCTAGACTGAGAGTGATACCAACTATTCAAACTGAGCCAGGGGCTCCCAGAGCCAAATCTTATTTATTTAACTTACAATAGAGAGACCTGATAAACTCTGATTTAATATTTGTTTATACATCAAATGCTAAATTCAGTCTACTAAACTTTCTCAGTTAATTTGTTTTTAATTTAATTTTCTTAATAAATTTGTAAAACTACAAAACACATAAGGCACTTAGGATTAATAAAATGTAAAACGTCTTTTATTTACTCGTGGCATTATAATCTCTTTTTTTAAACTATCAAATGCAACTGAGTGTACAGTGTTTCTTAATAAGATTTGTTATTATTACCATAAGCTATACTGAACTGATGTTTTTTTTCTTGTGTGTTGTTCTGAGCATCTTGTCATGTCTTTTCATTAAAATCCTCTTCTTGAAATTAAGCTTCTTTTAATCTCCTCAGAATACATGTTGTTTTTCATCTTTTTATCCATGAAATGACAGTTAATTGGGCTCAAAAAAGTGGGTGAATCAAGGCAGATTCCATAGTCGACAGTGTCGCTACAAGTGACATATCGATTGAGTGCTTTGGTGGTATTAAAAATCCTTACACACACACACACACACACACACACACACACAAACACACACATGAGACATAAAATTTAAATCATCCATCTCACAACCATCTCTGACCCTAGATGTCCTAGATGTGACACTGAACATTAGATCAGAAGGTCATATAATTTGTGGAGCTTTTTATGATAAACTGACTCATTGTGAGCAGCACTCATCAATCAGAAAGAGAGCACATTCATAAAAATATGAAAAATACACAGAAACAAACATCATATACAACTACACAGAAGCACACAGTCAAATAAATGTAACTTTATAGGCCTATATATATATATATATATATATATATAGCCTTTATTAATATAAATATATTAAACACACAAATTGGTTGTCAATTTAATACATCAGATGGAACAAGACTGTCTTGACCTTTTAATTTAACTAAGACATTACTCACAAGCCCTGTGACAGAACATCAATATTCAGGAGATGGTCTGCCTCTGTATTCAATAAAGTGGATTTGATCTAATACTAAGTGGATTTGTCAGACAGATCTGAATATTAAAATGCTTATAATGCTCTTTGACAGCGGATTTGGATTATAAAAAGTTGCCCCTTGGTGGGTGGTTAGCCTACATCTCGAAAAGGATTTAAGTGGTGTTATAAATCACAATCTGCTGTGGCCCGATGACATAATTCTGACAAGCAGGTGTGCAGCTCAAATACCTACAGAGTAACACCTCAGGACATACACCATTTCATGACATTCATGACATTTCAGAATGATTTGCACAGAATTTGTGTACAGCAAAATGAAGTATTGGCTATGGTCTATTGTTCATTTAATTAAGGCTCATTTAATTTCTGAGAATGTTTATAACACCTGCATCACACTATAGTCTAGGCTATATTTAATCTGCTTCTGAAGTGAGAAATACCATGTAATGTGGGATAAAAATAAAGCAAAACATAGGCTAATAACAACAAAAGTTGGAGCAATAACAATAATAATGGTCGATGTCAAATGAAATAAATAAAACAACAAGTGGAAACGATCAAATAATGACTAAAAAGGCTAGTATATTACAATTAGTAATGATACTTCCAAAAAAAGAATAAGAAAACGTACTCACGTTGCCAAGTGTCGCCGGAGATGGTTTATAGCATGTTTAGAAGGTGAATGATCTAATGCAAGAGCTGTGTGATCTATGATGACTGTTGTAGAATCTCTCAGCGCGCGCTCATATAGTACAACGCGCGCTCCACCCCCGCGCGGAGTCGTGCTCCGTCCTGGGCAGCGATGCTGGTTTCAGTAATGACGAGCGTCCTAAATCTTGACCTAAGCGATATTTATTCATGTCAATACTCAACAAATACGATACCAAAATAAACCAGCGTAGGCTACAGTACAACGAAAAAAAGTACAATAATGTTCGTTATCATTTTCAGTACAGGATGTTGGCAGTTTTAAAACAAACACTGGTAGGCCTATATGAAGGCAATTTGATTGATGGGATTGTTTGAACGTCTGAATGGCAGCGCCGGAACACATGGGCACTTCCGGTCTCCTTAGAAAGTTGAGCAGATATCCAGAACTTATTATCGGAGCTCAGTCGAGCTTATCGAAACTCAAAACAGGAAAAGGAACTTCAGAGGAGCTGATTAAAGAGAAAAGCAGATGGAAGCTGCTGTTTTTCTGTGTGAAGAAAAACATGTAAATCAACACCTCACCTGGCACTTTCCACTAAAGTTACTGGGTTACTGGAGTTCCAATTATTTTCAAAGTGTTAGAGGCCTAAATTTAATATTGTATGTAGCCTACTTTTAGATAACTAGAACTAGATACAGAACAATATATGTACATACACTAGTACAATTAATATATTTTCATCTTGATAATGTAAAAAAATTAGGCCTGGGCAATCGTGATTAATCATATGCAAAGTAAAAGTTTGTGTTTACATAATATATGTGTGTGTAGTGTGTATAATTATTTTGTATAAATACACACACATGCATGTAGATATTTAGGAGAAAAAGGTCAAAGGCTACAGAAAAAAGAGACTTCCGATATTAAAGATAATATCGGAAGAGCATCAAATGTCGACACGCAATGGTGACGTTAACATTAACAATTTGAGAACAAAGTGGTTTGACGTGATACGATAAGCGACCGTTAGATTTAAGCGCGATTTACTGCAATGCTTTTTTCCCCCTTAGTTGGTCAGAACGTGGATGTTACTTGTTACTTGTAAATTCTTATGTTGGTCATCCTTCCAACAAGTATAATCTGTGATTCCGAATGACAGTATCCACACCAGCGCGGTGACTGACAGCCGCACATTTTCCTCAAAACATTGGATTCATCCGTATTGGTTATTTTGCAAACAACTGCAATTGCAGATTTCGAAAAGAGATGGTGACAAACTAGGCTATGGAAAAACTACAGACTGCAGCTTTAACTGTTGTTGTCATTAAAGCAAAAGGGTCTAATAAACAGAACAAGTGTAGTGTATATAATATATAATTATAATCATCATCAAAAAAATGTACAATAATCACATTACACATTTTTTTGCTTTTAAAGGTAACTTTTGGCTCTCTAGAGGGCTAAAAAACAAAACTGAATGCATTTTGTATGAAGAACATATTTTTTGGATGTGCTTCGGCTCTGCTTGACTGTGCAGATTAATATGGTTATCCTGTGCTCATAAAACATTCGCTACACTCAGAAACAAAATCCGTAAAAATAGGGCACAATGTGCTGTATAAATTTGATGAAATTTTCTGTATTCATTTTTTTTTTACAGGTGTTTTACCTGTATTTTGAATTTAGAACTTCATTACGTTGTGTTTTTCAGGGTTAACAGAAATTTCTGTACAATTATTGGATGATGTTCGTGTAATAAGCTGTATAGGCTTATATATAACCAGTTTAGATGGAAAGGATCTCAAGCTTACTAGATGAATAATTTATATTTAGCCGTAGACATCCTGGAACTTTTCAACCTCTCTTGCTATGACAAGACTCCCACAACTCCCAACTCCCACAGTACATAGTGTATATTATTTTTATTGTTATTAGCAAAACAACTATTAGTTAGTCGTCTTAGACTTATAGTATTAATAATGATGATAACAGAAAAGAAAGAAAGAAAGAAAGAAAGAAAGAAAGAAAGAAAGAAAGAAAGAAAGAAAGAAAGAAAGAAAGAAAAAGATGATGAAAATAGGAAAAACTGAATTTTCACAACATTCTAGCTTTGACAGGTTCTGACCTAGATTGACATGCATTTGATGAAACAACATTTAGCATTTTCTCAGGTTTGCAAAAGCTCTGTGTGTACACACTGCGCCTTCGACCTTGCCACTATAGTAAGATCAGACTTAGCAGTCTTTGTCAATGCACTTATAAGAAAGCCAAAGTTCTGAGTGTCTATATCCCAGTAGGAAGGCTTCTTGTTTCAAGGTTTCCTCTTTGATAACCAATCAGCACTAAAGAGATTTGCACACAGTGTAATGAGAACTCATTAGAATTTAGTTCTTCACACAGTCACTATTGAAGCATTGAGTTTAATTTCATGTATAAACTCTGGCGAAAAGCAGTGCATATTTATTGATATGAAGTGCTTCCTCACATTTAAATTGAATAGATTTTCAGTTATACTTTAATATAAATGACCATTTGTTTGTATACTTATTCTTATTTATTTCATATTGCCTTCTACACTTAGATAATATATGATTTATTCATATGACATATTAAAAAAGGTGACCCCTTTGAAGTGATCACCCACTTAGTGACCCTATTCATTCACATAAGAATGTTTTAATCTGGTCATATCCTCATACGTTAACCTAGCAGTGAGTCTCTTCATGTCTGGTTTCACACTACTGGTCATGAGATATTGGTCATGAGATGTGATTTGAGGCACCCAGGATAAGAAAGTACCAGAATGCTGCTCAGCATTTGAACATCCATGTGGATGTTTAGCCTGTTACTTTAAAGTCAAACTAAATGTATGATGACATTTACTGAAATTGGCATTATCTTGATTTTCTGTTTCCACGGTTTAACTAATCTTATTCCCAATTTAGCTTAATTGGATCTGGAGCCTGCTGTCTTAGGCTATGTTTACATGGAAACGATCTGAAGAGAAAACGCAAAAGTGGCATTGTGTTATCACTTTTATTCTGAGTTTAGACGAGCGTTTTGGGTTGGAAAACCGTGTGCATATGTTGACGCAAAAGTGTGTGAAATTCGATGTAGTATGCACTCCAGACGGCTAGGTGGCAATGTGAAGCACTGCCACACAACAACACCAAGTCTGCGTGCCTGCGTACAACCTTAAGTGTTTACGCGACGGTTTAGCGTTTTTAAGATTTTCACTCTGGAGGGTGGTTTCACTTTTTTTGCGTTTTTAAGCCCCAAAAATGCCGTCACAGTGTAAACGAAAGGCACATCCGATACGTTTTCTTGCTATGATACAGAATATCCGCAGCACAGTGTACCTGTAACTGATTTCGCAGATAATTTGTTTCATACTAAAAATTTAATTTTCATCCATTTTGTTCTTTTAGCTCTGCAGGTTGATGTCATTGTACAAAAAGAATGATTTGACAGTTGCAGTATTTGTCACGCCCCTCCTACACTGTGATTGGGTAGCTGGGTAAAAAGTGACATCAGTGAGTGCTGCGTTTTACCCAAAGTTGAACTTTCTTCAACTCTTGGCGACTTGTAAAATGAGCTCTCAGCGTTTCAGGGTGAAAAAAAAGTTAGGCTCCTTGTTAGGCTCATGACCGCATTTTCATGTTCTAAAAACGTGGCGCTCCTATTAAAAACAATTGAAAACATAGGCCAGGCACGTGGAAAAACGCTTTGGTGAACACACAGCCTAAGTGCAATCTTCCCATGTTCTTTGAATGGGTGAAGTCAGGGCCAGCGTTTTAGGAAATACGGTTGAAGTTGTGTAGTTTCAAAATCTGCCAGCCGTTTTGCAAATCCCATACCCTATACCTTTAACTGACAAGATGACAAGAAGAGTGTTTTAATAATCTTAGTTACAAAACAAAAAAAATCAAAAGAAGATTAGAGCCAGTGAGAGAGTAAAGGGCCATGAAGGATATAATAATGTCATGTCGTTACATTGCTGCTATTAGGCTTTACAAATATCCACAAATGATTACTAATTGCTTCTCAGTGCCTCTCTAGGAAATCAACAACTTAAAAAAAAAAAAAAAAAAAAACTATTATAAAAAAAAAAAAGTAGATTCCAATTTACCTGCCCTGTTCTGTTCTTTATATTATGTGCATTTGCACAGAGGACATCAAAAGAAATAAAAACATTAGTCACTGATATACAACACAACACCCAGAGGAACAGACACAATCCTCACACTTTCTGTGTGGCAAACTCCACACAGAAAGTCTTTCTGACTCAGCTAGGATTCGAGACGACCTTCTTTCTTGATGTGAAACTCGTTGCTCTATTCTGCATTTCTGCTACTTCAGCTAATGGAGAACTACTAATGGTCCATCTAGTGGAGAAAAACGTAATTGCAGCGTCTTACATCATTTACCACGTCATTTACTATTTACCAGGGAAACGGTGGAAAAAATACCTGATATATAATCCAGTAGACATAATGGATTAGAGAATGATCGAAATTATAAATAGAAATGTTCGTATAAGAACGATAGATACAACTAACTTATTGTAGATATAACAGAGTCTAGAGTATTTAGAGTAGCTTAAAATACGTTAATTAACAAATAAAATATATCTAACTTCTTTAATTTTTATTGTAACATTTTTAAAGCTTTATTTAGATTGAAACGACTTACGATTCAAAAGATGGAAAAATAGATACAAAATAATAAACGACAATCGATATTAATAAACGGATTATTATAATAATAACAACAGCAAGAATACATTTTAAAAATAAAATGATAATAAATGATAATAATGATAATAAAAATGTTTAAAATAAAAATAAAATGATAATAAATGATAATAAAAACCAGCGGAAATAAAGACTATAGGGCTATAAAAGTCTAACCACCATCACTAATTCCGAGACAAGTACAAAAGCGCTTTGGGTTTTAGAAAAGCGCATTAAATCAAATGTATTATTATTATTATTATTATTAATATTAATAATAAAAGTCTCAGTCAAGGTCGAAACTAACCTACGCAGAGCGATCATGTGCTTACCCTCAAACTACATGTCCCATGATGCCGCGCGCAGCAGCTCCATGTGGAAATGTCTGGAGAACGTGCGAGTTCATGACACAAGTCTGTTGAGGAATGGAGCTTTGCCCGGACTCTCCATAAACTCACAGCAGACCTTTAAGAGGTGAATGTAAGTTGCCACTCTGTTTCTATAACTATTTCTTCCAGCTGATATGTTTAGTTTTGTTTGAGCTGTTCTAGGTGTGTGTATTTGATCCTGTTGGAGTGGCAAAGCAGTGTGTTGAAGTTAAGATCAGGGCCCTGTTGACTTGACAAGCAATAAAGTTAGTGTTTTTACTTCTGCAAACGTCTAACTGTCTTCCAAAACAACCCACCAATGTCACATGTCGAAGACTAACAAAATAGTGATCGTGCTTTGTGTTCTGGGCAAACTGATGTTACTTCATAAAAACAACATGTCAGAAATTGAACCCTAAACCTTTAGTCAGTGAATTAAATGTTTTGACACTTTTTTTTTGACTGAGTAAATATCCGTATTCATATAATGTTATGAAGCTAAACAAAGCACAACTATAGTTCATCAGCTAAGATGCTTGCTTGGTCTTTTACTTAGAAAGTAGGAAACATGTTACAGTTGTGTTAACGTTACATATAAAACATTGAAGAACGTTTAAGGGAATATTCTCCCTACTGCAAAAATGATAAGCCGGTAATTAGTCAAGTGTAGCTGACTGGTTAAAACTAACCTTGTTAATCTTTGGAATTACAGTACTTTGTCTTTAACCTGATCCGTCTGGTGTTTGACAGAGAGCCATGACCCAAACCTCTGACCAATAGCATGTGTTCTTCATGCTCAGCCTGTGTGGCCTTTGAATCATTACTCATGACTAAATAGATCATGGATAGTTAAGTTGAAAATTTCCAATAACATTTTAAGTTGCATTACATTAACCTAAACCAGAGTCAGCAAAGTATACTTGTTTTTGGAAGTCACATTACATAATGTTTTTATCTTCTTCAAAGTAGCCACACCTACTGTAGTAGATAGAAATCTGGATGCTTTTTTATTGAAGACACTCCTATGTATCCCTGGCACTAGTTAGCTGTATATAGTGTAATTAATATCCAGGCCGACTCATACATAAAACTTTATTATATAATTATTACATTTTATTCAAGTGTGACCACATTTTTTGACTGCTACTGTAATAGTTTGTAATTGTTGTATGACACTAACCTCTTTAGCCTGTCCAGGACCTGTAGGTGGCGCTCTGTTGGTGGGGGAGCTTATGATGTGGGCTCCAGTCGCACTGCGGCGTGTGGTCCTGCTGCGCTCGGCATACCTGGGTCACACCCGGGCTGTGCGGGAGCTTCCTGTGACCGTCCGGACCTCACGCTGCTTCAGTTGCACTAATGTCATCAGGACGAAGGAAGCCCCCAAAACGTCCACAGAGGAAGAAACGCCATTAAACCCTCCACAAAGTCTAGCTGGGACTGAGGGTCTTTTTAAGGGTGATACCGAGTCTGGCCTTCAGAGTAAGGGTGATGTCGACCCTCTGCAGGACAAATCTATTGGGCTCTTCCAGAGATTTAAAAAGACATTTAAACAGTATGGTAAAGTCATGGTGCCTGTGCACGTCGTCACGTCCACAGTGTGGTTTGGGAGCTTCTATTATGCTGCAATGAAGTAAGTGACCAGCATCCTGCACAGAAACGCACCATTAGTAAAACTAACAAGAAGATTTTGGCATTGACTATAAAATGAACAGATTTAAGAATATTTATGTATTACATTTAGTTTTGTCTTTGGGTTTTACAAAGATAACATTTTGTTAAGTATTTTCACGCAATGACTGATTAATTAAAATAATACACTATTTTGTAGGGCTGTCAAACGATTAATCGCATCCAAAATAAAAGTTTGTGTTTACATAATATATGTGGGTACACTGTGTATAATTATTTTATATATATAAATACACACACATGCTTGTATATATTTAAGAATTAGATTTATATATAATTTATATTATATATAAATATATTTTATATAAATAATATTTTTTTCTTAAATATACATGCATGTGTTTATATATATATATATATATATATACACACACACAAAATAGTACACACACATATATTATCTAAACACAAACTTTTATTTTAGATGCGATTAATCGTTTGACAGCCCTACTATTTTGTCTAAATAAAAGAAAAGGAAAACACTAAAATCATTTTAAATGCTGTCGCTGAATATAGGCATCACAATATTATACAGTATGAAAAATTGATATTTATTGATTTGTTAAATATTACATTTAAAGTGTTATTAAATTATTAGTGTTTTAAAGAGTTCATTTAAAGTGAATTTTAGTTGACAGCAAAGGTCATTTAAATGTAGAAAAGAGCATGTACAATTAAAATGAATTTAGAAATTAAATTAAAAGCTGATAACTAATATGGTACCGATATAATATATGTGCTTCACTAATTAATGTAGCTTTTTTATGATGTATTTATATATGTAAACGAGCTCATTATGTATGTTGACTTAAGTAAACTACATGAATTGAGGTGATTTTACTTTAAAGATGAAAACATACAGACTAAGCGGCCAGACTTTAAGGTGAGGCTGGCAGGGAGATTGAGTTTTACCAGATAAAGTCTGTTTACAATGTGGACAATCAATACTTTGAGGTAACAAAAGCAAACAATCTCTCTAGTAAATATAAATGAGTGGATGTTAATGTTCCGCAGAGGGGTGAATCTGATCCCGTTTCTGGAGTTCATCGGTTTACCGGATTGGATGGTGGGAATTTTGAGAGATTCCCAGGGTGGCTATGCACTCACAGCATATGCCATGTACAAGGTATATAAACAAAATCTAAGATTATTTGACAATGACATGGATTTCAATTATGTATATGATTTATGGTTAATGTTATTTTGTCGCTTTGTCTATCTGGTCACAGCTCGCTACTCCTGCCCGATACACTGTTACACTGGGCGGAACGTCCCTGTCTGTGCAGTACCTCCGCAAACACGGATACCTCTCAACCCCTCCGCCTGTTAAAGGGTACCTGCAGGACAAAATGGAGGAGACCAGGGAACTACTGACTGAAAAAATGGAGGAGACGAAAGAGAGGTTTTCAGAGAAGATGGAGGAAACCAAAGAACTGCTCTCAGAACGGATGGAGGGGACTAAAGGGCGCATCTCTGAGACGAAAGACAAATTTTCGGAGAAACTGCAGGAGACGAAAGACAAAATGTCTTTCCGCAAGAAAGCCGAGTAGGCTGCTTGGCATGCCGTGGTCCAATCAAGCTGCCAAGGGAAGAGAATAATTTCTAAAACCTAAGTGTATTGAGGAATGTTTCACAATGTCACAAAGTGTTTGGTGTTTACTTAAAGGTACAGTGCAACAAAAATGGCTGACTGTCTTCTGCATAACACAAAAATGTTTGGGGGAAAAAAATCTGTCCGTTTAGGAAAACTCTTTGAGCCAATTGATTTTCATTGTATTGACAAAAAAAAATGTTTATATAGGTTTGGAACAATATGAGGGTGAGTAAATGATGACAGAATTTTCATTTTTTGGTGAACTATGAATGTTCGCACTCAAGAACTGTTATCATGTCAAATGGTTTCCATGCACTTGAATTTACAAGTTGAGTGCTTTGGAGAGAAACAAACTTGAATTAGCAGTATAGTATAGTACCGAATTAAGCCAAAATCATATTAAGAGTGTTTGTGTGTTTCTTTTAGTTGAATTGTTTTAATGTAAGACTATTGAAAATATTTCTACTTAATCAAGTGATAAATAATATCTATGATTTATCATGTTTGTATTTGAGTTTTTGTGCATATTGCCTACTATGCACAAAGTAATTTAGTAATTTAGACTACGCAATGTCTTGATCTAGTGTCTGGATTGCAAACTGTAAAAAGTCAGTGGGTAAAAAAGACAATTGATAACCCACTTTGTTCCTCTTTTTACTTTTATCAAAAAAATTACTTGAATGAAGGGTTTTTTTTTTCACCTCAAACATGCCAATGTCCATTGAGAGAATAATAAAATTGATAATATGATAACATGTTCAGGATATTATTTCAATTAAAAAAACCTAAGTATCAGACACGTCAGCAACTGGTACTTTTAGTTTATTAGTTTAACTGCAGTTGGACAACAGCAGAAGTACAAGCATAAAAGTTTGACTATAACAGTGATTAGAGCAACATGTTTTGATTACTTGTTCTGAAAATAAAAGAAGCATTACAATAACAGACCTTATGCTTAAAACCTATTAATTACAACACAATGATGTAAGTAAAATAAATATCTATGTGCATGTTTATAAAATGTCCACGCACATGAACATACGAAGCATCATGAGCAGGGGGGGAATTTATAGAATATAAAAAGGTCTGGTATTGTGCCGATTTTTACTTCTGAATGTCTGTTATCAGACACTCGATAAGCAACAGAGTAAAACAAGTCTAACCCATTTCAGTTATTGTTAGTTCTCTGTGCTTGTGCAAGAAAGAAAAGCATCTTGTTACATTGCTCAAAAGGTCACAACTGCTGTTAGTCAGGTGCTTGTAGTCAAAATGGCGTCGCTATGTACATTATCTTCAGGTATATAACTATAGACATGCGAATACAAGCTACTGTACAGTGGAGCACCAGCACATAAATATTTGCAATTTAAAATCTTTTTTTTTTTGCTCCTATACACTACATACACAAGAATGTCTGAAATACAGTATATAACAAAAATAAGAATGTTAAAACTACATCTCTCATTTGGTTCATTTTTAAACTTGCAAATACAGGAAGCACAACACAGGGTGGCATGAAAAATCATGTACATGTTGGGCTTAAAATGAACACTGTTGTTTTAAGCAAGACTGTCATATCACAATCCCTCAGAATTTGAGTCTGGCACTGCTAACTAGTTTCCATTCACTGGATCCCGATTTATGACTTAGGTTAGAATGGGTTTTCTGATTAAAAACCTAGTCAAATAAATCATTTTGCATGTGTGTAAGTGTGCCTTTTGTAAATGGGGCAGTGTTTAAAGAAACATTCTAATCCAGAACAGCATTTTCATTCTTTCTGTAGAAAGATGTTACTCAATAATAGAGCCCGAACGATAAAGGATTTTGAAGGCCGGTACCGATACAAATATTTGTTGGCTTTAAAATCCGATATATCGGCCGATATTTTTTTATTTATTTATTCAGAAACGCGTAGCAAAACATTAACAGATTTCCCTAACATTAGTTATTTGTAGTTATGTATGAGTTTTAACTAAAATAATGTGATGATGCATTTTAAAAAGAAACTTGTTTCTTTTATTGTCGCAACAGAACAGAGGAACCAAAGCTCATTAATGTTAACGTTAGGGGTCTTCCACTGATGATAGTGGCATTAGCTAGCTTTGTGGTTAGCAGGGACGGTGTAGAGTGCCCTCGGGTGGACAAACGATTCAACTATAAAACTATTTATCGGCCATTATAACTGCCGATACCGATAGTTTGGAAAATACCGGCCGATAATATCGGTCTGCCGATATATCGGTCTGCCGATATATCGGTCTGGCTCAATAAAAATCTATGAAATGTTCTGTAGTTTAGTATTTTCATTAAGCATCGTTCTGAAAATGAATGTTCTTGTTCGCCAAAAAATAAAATTAAATAAAAAAAAAAGCACATTTGAACTGTAGGCATTTACAAATCCATTGCCATCATGTTAAAATCTTTATATCAACTATAAATTGTTACATTATTAACAATGTCTTTTTTTCTGTGGTTTCTACCCATTGGGTAGGATATGTGCATACAGACTAACTTTATTTACAGCACTTTACAAAAAAAAAAAAAAAAAAAAACATTACACAGAAGAAAGCACCATTGGAAGTGAGGCACAGCTAAGGTGGGAACTTTTAGAGTGCAAGTGGGTTCCTACGTCGCTCAAAAACAACACGATCGATAGGCACCGATTCAGCTTGTGAGTAACATGCAAACTCCTTGGACAGTAGAAAACGGCACAAAGCTCTTCCTTTGAGATGGAAACAAATTGTGGAGGACAAAGGGAAGTATTTACCAGGATGGTGCGAGGATGGATGATGGACAGACAGGCAAAACAAAAAAGTGCAGCAGATGAGAAGCAGCATAACAGCAGCAGCGGCGGCGGGAGCAGCAAACTGACTAATGAAATGGTTGAAGACAGACAGTGAAAAGATTAGAGGGACGGGAAACAGGGAAAAAGCTCTTAAATAGCATACAGTTTGGAATGCAGTGGCATTGTGCTCTCACGTTGCTCTTTGTAGCCTTGGTTAATCTTCCCAGATGAACTGAGAGAAATATCTCCCTCTGACTCTGCAATGTTGTGAGCTTTTAAAGCATGTGCTTGAAAGACATGAGCATATATACACCATTCAAACGACTCTACAATTATACACTGAGCTTAGCTGCTGGAAATTAGCCATTCTTATTGGGACTTTCTGGGATTCTAGAATAATAATTTCAAAATTCTGGGAGTATTACATTTAAATTGGCTAGAAATCCAGAAGCTAAAAGTGATAGGACTCTAGAATTTGAAAATCGAGCCTAAAAAAAATAAAAAAAAATAAAAAAAATCACCACACTTTCACCATTTTTTTTTACTTCATAGCAAATGAACTAGTTTTTGTTTAGCTGAACCATCTAACTTCGTGAAATATCTCAAACAAAATATTTTTTTAATTAATAGTATTTTGTTTCTCAAGTTTTCCAAATAGAGGAAACAAATATGGAATCATCTTGTAATTTGCATTTCTGAAACATATACCGTTAAAGTTTTTGTTCAGGAAAAAAAAAAATCAGTATCATAAAAGTCAAAAAAGAAGCAACAAAACACTAAGTGTGTTTTTGTTGAGGATTCCCTAATTTTCCAATTAATATGCAATTAATAATAAAAAACTGTAATGGAACCACAATGTTCAGCTATTAAACAGAGATTGTTTTGTGTCATATCTGTGATTAGTTGATTTGCTATAAAGCAAAAAAAAAGGTGGTTGATCCCCGCGGCGCTACCATTGGGCCCTATCCGGGCCCTCACATTTTGACCCCATTTTGTGCGTAGTGGTGAGCGATGTGTATTGTCTATTATGCTATTGTAACCATCATTTTAACAATGTACGAGGCACTGTGAGGTGACATCGCTGTCTCTCGTGCTTTCACGGCATGATGTGTGCAGTTATAGGTAGCCTTTGTCCCCAAATTATTTTTTGACTCATATTCCTATGTTGTTATCATGCAATACCACATCAGCAAGAGGGCCATTTTCCCGTCTACAATAGCAAATATGATATTTAGTTCATAAAACAGTTAACTTAATTTCTTCGAGTCTTAAAAAGCCTTAAATTTGAATTTAATTTAAAACCCCTCATGAATGACGTTGGTGCGCAAACTTTTAAAAATGAAACGCAAAGTAAAGCAGCTCGTTTTCATTTAGATTCAGCAAGAAACGCTCTGAGGAGCAGGACAGCGACACAATAACCACACAGGTAAGCTACTGAGTTCTCAGTGCCATAGAAAAGCGCAGAAATGGACATGAAGGGGAACCCGTTTTTTGTGGCTTATTTTACCACCTACAATCAAAACTCTGGCGCTGCGTCCTCCAAGTGTGGCGATTCCAACGTTTTTGCTAAAGCCGGGTACACAGTACGATTAACGAATAGTCCTTATGATTGTTGCGAACATGATCCTCGCTGTAAGCCATGTCACACCATAAGATCTCAGTTGTCATTATTGATGTCAGACTGTACGGCAGTCAAAACGCGTTAAAAACAGACGGACCCAAGAAAGCTCGCCCGGATGACGCGTTCGGTGACTGTGATTACACGCGGGATTGAAATGGTGGCTACAAATAAATCTCTACCCTGATAGCACACGTACATCACAGAGACGTCTATTTGATGGGTGTGTTTACATCTGGAAGACGTCTTTTTTAGAGTATTTGCTCATCTGCAATCCGTCTATAGGACGTTTCCTGTCAGATGTCAAATAGACGTTTAGAAGATGTCTTTAAGATGTAATGATTTAGAATGCATGTTAAACTGACATCTTAAAAATATCTATCAGATGTTAGTAAACAGCAGATGCTTTCCAGATGACGGGATCTTTAACAGACATCTTGCAGACGTACATGTGCTATCTTAATGTAGATTTTGGTCGTGGCTTGTCTTGAAAAACAAAGACAATTTGATGGTCGTCGTAGAAGTCACACTGCAGGACTGTGAGTCAAATCTTATGACAATGCCAGAATTTTGTCTGAGGTAAAATTAGATTTTTTTTTTTGAAACGGTCTATCAGTGAACATGTCAAACTTACGATCAAAGACTTCAGACTTCCAAATTAGTCTCAGAAATTGTGGCCAAAATCGTACAGTGTGCATCAGGTGTAAGGGATGAAACGGCTAGGATTCTAAAATCCCAAATCTAGCTCAGGTATTCGGAGTCTAGAATTCCAAAACTAGTCCAAGTTTGATGTGGTCCTACAAATCTAAATATAGAAGAGGAGAGTGCTGATGTGTTAAGTCTGGTTTAAAGCACATGGGTCCAGAAGACATCATTTCTGTCCACATAAAAAAAGCCAACCAACACAGACATGAAATAAAAGCATTCAAACACATTTTGATTGGCCAACTCTTAACATTCCGAGTACAAATAGAGTAGCTTATTAAGGTGAGTATGTTGCTTTTGATTTTTTTTGACCATGATCCCCAACAAAAAAAACCCAAAAAACTCATCATGTCCTTTTCACAAGTCCATCTGTCCTTGACAGACTCAGTGGTGACTAAAAACAGGGCCTCAGTCTTCAGTCTCCTTTTTAAAGGGATGTGTGTGCACTAAATGGTAAGAGTCTTTGGGGTTTCTTCGAGATCTTCTCTACCTTTTCACCAGATTCTTGGTCAGAGAAACATCCTCTAGCCTAAATGATTGTGATCGATTACGCCCAAGCTTGAACTGAATGCAGAGAGCCGCTCTGAGAAGTACAGATCTTTGATTTCCTGACTGTATGACTACGTGGCAAATAAGAGGAACACATATGGACAGGAAGAGTTCGATGTTCAGGACTAGTGCGTAATTGAGCTGGTGTCAGGGTCGGGTTCACTCTGGTTGGTGACAGAGTGAGAGCAAAGGCAACAGGACAGAGGATTGCTGGGTAAAAATAGGTATTTTCAAAAATGCCCATCACATTAGCCCTTGACTTCACCACATTTTTAAACCTGATTAATTCTTGTTGGGGACTAGATAATACAACACGCAAAAGTTTTTTTTTTATTATTCTTCGACCGCACTGGCATTTTGATTAGAAGATTATGCCAATGAATGTCTATGTTCTGGTATTGGCTGTAAGAGGTGGTAACTCAAACAAAAAAGTGTGGAAAATGTTAGCAGGTAGTGACTAGTGTCAAAAAAAAAAAAAATGCATTACAATAAAGAACTGGATTATTTTATAGGTTCATTCAGTTTCAGTTTTGATTTGAAAGCAAAAGTGCAAAAGGCATGAAATTGTGACCTTGAAATTGTAGTGATGCTATTTTCTTGAAAGACTCCAATGAGGAAAGAAAATCCTTTAAAAAATAATATTTAAATTACATATACATACATACTTATATATATATATATATACACACACACACACACACACACAAATAAACAGAGATTAACTAAGAATTTTCATAGTTTCTCACTAGAGTCTATAAAGAAAATAACATTAAGATTTTATTAATTTTGCCTGTATATAATTTTTTATAATAAATAGATAGTTATAATAAAAAAAAGAGTTGGAGAACCTCTTAAGAATGAGTGACAATCTCGTAACATGTTAAACCTGTTTGGATCACTAAGTAAAGCCAGTTTCTTTTTAGGCAAAATGTCAACCGTGCCACCAGCCAACTGATCTCAGATCAGCTGTAGTCTGTGAAAGCGGCTGAACATGTCAGTGGTGAGGATAGATGAGAGTAGAGCAGACTCTCTGTATTCTGTGCCTCTTTTAGACCAAGGTTATTTTAGGCTGGATCAGAGATTTTTCATGTGCTGAGACAGACGAGATCACTTCCCTTTCGATAGAAAGCTCGCGCACTGAAGCATATGATCGGATCTACATGAAAACGACAGTACAAACAGTAAACGCATACATCACCACCCCCACTACCCCATTCCCAAATTTCTCTGATTAACCTCAACAATAGTGCAAAAGTTCAGAAAAGGTTTTCAATTTATATGTAGAACAAGTCTTTAAGACAGTCGACGCCCCATGACACCTTCCGAATAAACCTTGGCACTAGGATTTGGATTTTCACCCTTTTTCGCATTTGTTTTGTTCATGCTGCACAGATCTCGGTCTTTAAATAAAAAATAATGGAAAAAGAAAAGAAAAAGAAATTTCTATCCACACAGCTAGTGTGTCAACGTGCGTGTTGGGCAGGGAGAGGGGCATTCAAGGGGGATAAAACGATAAAACCAACGAGAAGAACAACAACAACAACAACAAAATGCCTGTCTTGTGTGCGAATGACCTTCTCTAAAGTTGTCGGCTATACACAAGTAATAGAGAGCAATTAAGGTGGGAGACTCCAGGCAGTGCATAAACCCCAGTTTTAGCGCAGCTGGTCTGACAGAAAACAAATGAAATGTTTTCTTTTGTAAGCTCAGCTCCTCAGCTTCTTAATTTTTAATAAAAACACATGGTTTTGCTTCTTTTTTTTCCTTGCAAAGACACATTAAGCGCTGTTGTGCACGGGAGTGTCAAGAGGGAGAACCTGTTCCCTTTATGGGTGGAGAGTGATCGCGATTGGCCAATCGTGTGCTAGCCCCACCCCCTCACACTAGCTCCTCCTTTTGTCTGTCTTTGCTTAAACCTATTGTGCTCTCTGGGCTATTTAAATCTGTCCGGCCCCTGGGTGGAGTCTGCACAGTGACAGTGAGGGGCGGGTTATTGCTGTGCTGGTGGAGGTAAAGTACGATGCCCGGCTGCTGCCCAATGACTTGACTGTAAGCGGGCGGAGGGCCCTCCATGCGTCCATGGGTACTGGAGCTGGTGGCGCTGATCCCAGAGTTGCTACTGGGAGGTCGCGGCCCACCGCCACCCCCTGAACTGTGCATGTCAATGAGGTCGCTGTCAAAGATGGTCCGGTTGGGCGGGGCACGTACGGACTCTCTGTTGAGCTCGAGCTGCTGTTCGGGGTCTCTCAGCTGCAGTGTACAGGGGCCCTGGTACGGTGGCGGTTCCTCCCCGTCTGACAGCGAGATGGTGGGTGGCAGGTCGATCTCATGCTGCAGGTATGGGTACGTAGGCTGGAAACGTCTGAAGCGGTTGTGCTGCATGAAAGTGGGAGCGGTGAAACGGTCCCTTGGCTGAGGAGCGTACACCACCTGCGGAGGACAAGAGAGAGAATCCAAGATCGAAAATGAAAATCTGCCCTCTTAGCCATAAAGTCGTAAAATCAGTAACTAATAATTTGACATTAGCAAATACCATTATCCAAAGTTTAAGGGCACAATGGGAGTAGAAGTTCAAGGATCATCCCTTGTAGGGTTTTCAATTACCAGTCCAAATCTTTGACCACTTGGGTGTGTGTGTATATATATATATATATATGTGTATGTGTGTGTATTATTAAAATAGAATAATTCATTTTAATTATTTAATTTGTTAATTATTTTATTAATATTATTTATTTCATATGGATATTTTGAATGGCAAATAAAATCTTGATACGTTTTAAGCTATATTACCCAGCCCCATACCACATAAATAACAGAGAAAGAGCGAATGAGTCTATATTATTCACTAGAACATCCAAATAAATCCATGTTTACAACAGACAAAATTGTTCATTCAGAATTGTTCATATTCTACTCATGTCACATCCACACAGATAAAAAAAAAATGACTCTACCATTTCCATATAAACTCACCAGAGCCCCAAACTTAAACAGTCCCCAGTCCAGACATTAGTATGCTAATACGCAGCTGATAAAATATCCTCATACGAGTGAAATCTGCATGTCAGTTAGCCAATGAGATCAGTCTCATTACTGCGGGGGCCACGTATACATTAGCGAGTTGGATGCTGATGGGAGGCAATTTACGCGGATAGACTGCGAGTGTCTGGTCTCTCAGACGTCTAGACGCTGCCAGAGGAGGGTGAGAGATTAATGAACTGCTGAGAGGCAGCATGCATCCCGGTGAGAGAGACCCCCCCCCACCCCCATCACACACACAAACAATGAATATATATGCAAGTATTCTCTCCACACAATATTTTTTTTAAGTGCTATCACTCACAGACACAGTCTCGGAGACTATAATCCTCCCTCACATACGCCTACACTGAGAAGCACAGGCACACTCAGGCATATGACACAGCATACACTCGAGGAGACTTCACTGCTTGTTACACGCAGACATGCCATTTATACAAGGAGAACAACAACCATTGAAACAAGCTCCTTAGAGCATAGGACACACACACACACACATTACCTCAGATGCTCCTTGTCTCAGCCCATTATCTGATGGCCACAAAGAACCCTCCTACAAACAAGGATGAAAAATACACATATAATATTCTGAATTACTTGCAATTTAAGATAATCTAATCAATCTAATCTCACTGATAGTAAAATACTGATACATAATAACTAGTCAAAATTATTTTGTTAACCCCCTGAAAGTTGATTAAAGTGGAACATTTAAAATCAATGTCTAAGTTAACATATCAGAAATATTCTGAAATAGTCATAAACGGCATTAAAATATAAACAAATACATAAGTAAATAATAATAAAAAACTAAAATCAAATACCTGCTTGTTAAACCATAATAATGCACTGTGATTTCATATACCCATATTAAAAAATGCATGGATGACATTAAAAAACAAACAAAAATGTTAATATAATATAAAATAACACAAGAAATTCAATCAGTAATTATTCTTCAATAAATAAATAAATAACCTGTGTGTTAAACCCTAATTATATTTCATACGGGCTCAGTTAAATTCTAAAAATGCTCCGTGACTACATCCATATTTAATTTTTATGGATGACATTTTAAAAATAAATAAATAAATAAATACAACAAAGCCATACAAATTTGTTAAACCCTAATTATATCCATTAAAAAAAAAAAAAATCCCAATCAGACAGATTCCATTTGTTAAACTCTAATAATGCTCTGTACCTATATATCCTTTCTAATTAAAAAGCCGAAACAAAACCATGGAGTAACATTCTCCCAGACATCGCTGCTTGCCACCCTCGCTGGCTTCCCTCCCCCTTACGTTCCCTCATGAATGAAAATGAAAAGTCCTAGTCATTTAGCAGTCTCTCCCGAGTGCTGCAGTGGGCTGCGCGTGTCTATTTGACTGGCGTCTAGACAGAACTGCTGAATGCAATCAAAATGCCCTGGTCTCGGAGGGACACTGCCATTGTGTCTCTTCCAAAACACACTGTCTTTTCTGAAGGAGTAATATGTAGCGTTTTAATTACATGTAGTGCATCCAGTAATATAAACTATGTCCTTATGCAGCAGCGTTCAGTTTTGAACAACTTAGACCTCATGCACTCTGTAGCATCTACACAAACCTCCTTAATTTCCTGCAGTCTGTCTGGTTTTAAACTGTGCAAATGTTCCAAAAATCATCCCTCGGGTGAGGTGGGAAAAAACACACACACACACACACACACACACACACACACACACACACACACACACACACACACACACACACACACGCAGAGCACTCTCTCATCAGCTCACTGCTGCAAGTTATTTTGGATTGGACACAAAGAAGACATTTCCAGAAGTAAACAACACACACACACACACACACCACTCAAGAGACTTTTAGGTCCTGCCGTTTTCCTCTTTTCAAAGATGAAAGCTCACCTGGATAATATATACCAAATAAGTTTTAGAGATGACACAGAAAATGAAAAATACATCTATTCAGCATAAGAAATTGATATTTCATTTCTCAGCCTGGAATACATCAAGGAACTGTGATGTTTTTGAATTAAAATATGATATAAGAAGGTGCTTATTGTCCTAGATTTGATGATCCTTATGCGCTCTTGGACACTGGAACCCACTTCACAGAACCTTTGTGAAGTCTCATCCCTTTCTACCTTCCAAAAACGGTTTAAAACTCATTTGATTTCTCTGTGCTACTCTCACGGCCTTTTAAACAATCCCTTTTAGTTCTGCTGTTGATTGACTGAAATATTCTGCTCATTTCTGTTTCACGAATTTCATGCCACACTGCCATTTGCTTTTATGTTGTTTACATTTCATATTATTCCCATGTTTCTTGTATTTAATTGCTCATCATGCCCTTTCATATTTAGCAATGTTTTGTAAAGCAACGTAAGACAGCGGAGAAGAGACAGGAAATTAGAGGAAGCTTATGTGTTCCATATGAACTTCTAGGCTACGCCTCATACATACAATTTTAGTTCCTGTCCAGGGCTCATTGAAATATTTGAGGATGGTTGAACTGAAGGAAGGTTTTCAAAGCACAGGTGCTGTTGTCAGGACGGGGTCTTACCGGCTGCAGAGAGAGATCCTGACTCTGTGCCTGACTTGCCCGGCTCAGGAACGACCACGTGGTGCGTTTGTAGTGGTTGAGCAGGCACACGACCACCACCACCATCACAGTCATCACGACAATTATGATCACGATCTGCACAAACTCCAGTTCAGCTGCAACATAAAAAGACAAAAAGAGCTCAGAACAGTGCAAAATGGGAGAAACAAAAACAGATTTTGTTTACAATGACGAAATTTTTATAAAAACAAAAAAAAAAAGAAAAGAAAAGTTTAGTCTCATTTTGACCAAAAGATGGCAGCAGAGTCAAATCAACATCATGATGACTACAGTCTCCCAAATTTGTGATATCATCTGGCAAAAAAAAAAAAAAAGGTGAGAGCCATTTTAGTTTGTCATGGACAACAGGACGAATATTATTCACTAGGATAGTTCACTGAATTAAAGCAAGATCACTAGTACAGCAAGACCTTTGAACTAATCATATAAAGCAATCCAATATCTTCAGAAAATTTGGACTAAGTCACTTATTTCATAAGGATTAGTTTTACGACCCATTTATTAACATTTTGAAGCGTCAAAGTGGTAGTTGTGTATCTGTCAATGGAGGGACAGAAATTCCCTTTTTTTTATTAAAAAGATTTGTGTTCCGAAGATTAAATGATGTAAATGATGACAGAATTTTCATTTTTGAGTGAACAAACCCTTTATGTCTTGAGATTACCTTCTATTTGTTCTTTAAGTAATATTTCACTTTTAAATGAATATTTTGCCATTGTTTTCTTATTATACTTAAAATAATATATATATATATATATATATATATATATATATATATATATATATATATACACACACACACACACACACACACACACAATTTTTTTTATTTATTTTTTTCAGCAAATAAATGAAAAGTTCACCCAAAATAGCTTTACAGCTTAATAAGCAGCTTTTTTCGAATATCCTGGCCTGCAAGACTCAAAGTGATGAAGGTAAACAGCTTGATCGATGTTTAAAAAAAAAAAAAATAATAATAAAAAATAAAAATAAAAAAATTTTCTTTTTGAACATGAAGAACACCCTGCTGGACTCACACTTGCTCTGTCAGGCAAGAAGACCAAGACTGTTTCTCAGATGGAGACGCTTTTCGAGTTCACATGCTTTTTAGACAACAAAAATGAGCTCTCCACCAACTGCGCCGAGGGACCGTTCTGGAACCTCGTTCAGTCGAGTAAACCGAACAGAGAGGCTGAAAGTGAGAGTGTCACGAAGAGAGAATGAAAGAGTGAGTTGTTGCCTGCAGTGCAGTACTGCGGGATACTGGCACTCACACATCAAAAGAAACAAACACTTCTCCCCTAATTTAGGGCACAAGAGAAGGAAGCAAAAGAGGGAGAGAGAGAAAGCAAAAAAAAGGACATAGAACGCCAGCCAGGCAAGACAGACAAAGGAAGGGGACAATCAGACAGAAGGGCAGATAAGACAAGGAGAATGAGACTCAGATCAGAATACTGGTAAGAGCAAATAAGACTATAAACGCAGGCCTAGCTGACTGGAACCGAATCAATACAACCCAAAATCACAGCAGGCTTTAACTAGCCCATGAATGCGGAGCTGTTCCTTTGACTTTAGATCAAAAACACAGGCAATAAGTCTTTTTAAATGTACAGTGGGGATTTGAGACTGAGAATCAATATTTTTATGATGTTGAAAAATGTAAAACCAGGAAATATTGTGACGTAATAAAAACATCTGCAGTAATTCTAGGTCACGAATTAGATTAGCATATTTGTGACATTGACCCTGTGAACTCATTTGTACAAAAGGTCAGATTATTTTGCTTTCACAGAAATACAGACTCAAATCATAAATGTAATAATTAAATGCAAATGTTTTATTATCTGGATATAAACAAACATTGCCACAATCTATACACAATTAAATACAAATATTACAAATAAAATAATTACTGATGAAAAATAAATAATGAAAATTAAAATTTTAAAATACAAAAGCATTTTCTCAATTGGATTCTTTTGGATTTCATTTCATCTATGCATCGCTTTGCTCACTTAAGATGTGTGCAGATCAGTTTTCCAGGCCTCGACTCATGCAACTCTTAAAAACTACACATTAGAACACCCTAGCAACCGCCTAGCATACCCTAGCAACCACCTATCAATGCCATTGAAACCACCTAGAACACATTTGCAACACACATCAATGTACAAACCATTTAAAACACCTTACAAACTCCATAGCAACACCCTGACAACCACCCTAGCATAACTGTGCCGAATTAGTATGGGCATGAACCACCCAAATCTTCGGAATAAATTAAAACATAAATAAACAATTAAATAAATAGAAGCAATACCCTTGAAACCACATAGAACACCTTAGCAAACAATGTAAATAAACACAGAGAAACTGCATAGCAACACCCTAGTAACAATCCCAAGCAGTGTGGTAGGGAGTTTAACATGGCCAAGTACCACCCAGATTTTCAGATTTTTTATTTATTTAATAAACAGTAATATATCATATAATATAATTAATTAATTTGAAATTGCCTTGTGATTGTTTGGCCTGTTAAATAATACAGCTCAAAGGGATACTCCACTTTTACTCCACTTCCAGTTAAACAGTTGAGTTTTACTGTTTTCGAATCCATTCAGCCGATTTTCTGATATTTAGAAGAATATCAGTAAACCAGACAGTTTCTGGTCTCATTGACTTCCATAGTATATATATTTTTTTCCTACTATGGAAGTCAATGAGACCAGAAACTGTCTGGTTTACTGATATTCTTCCAAATATCTTAAAATCGGCCGAATGGATTCAAAAACGGTAAAACTCAACTGTTTAACTCTGGGGGAGTAAAATTAGCCTATATCCAAAAAAATTGGAGTATCACTTTAAGCTGACAGCTTTTGGAACATGAGAGTTAGTTTCTAGCTGATCTAAGCTGTCAGTAGACATTTTTTGACCAGCAACAGATCAGCTATTGGTTATTAAGCTGGGTTTTGGAACATGGTAGCTTGTTAACCAAATAATGACCCGCTTACATCATCTAATGACCAGCTTAAAGCAGCTAGACAAACCTGCCAACAAATTCCGTAACACCCAAATCAAGATAAGACCGTCCAGTGGAAGTAAAAAAAAAGAAGATCCAACTCCAGCCTGAATCAATACATTAAATGGTTTAATAATTGTAACTCAAAACCTTTAAAACCGAATCCCGCCCAGACAGTGTAAGGAGCTGTTCTTTGATTGTTACTATGTCCTGTCCAAATCTCCCAGACACACTCTCTGTCCTATTTAACACTGACCTCTTATGCCAATCACAGTGAGACAGAACGAGAGCGTGGACAAATGAGAATGGGTCTGGGTATCACAGACTGCAGATTAGCCATACACAGAATGAGTTTCTCTCTGCAGACCACAGAGAGAGGATCAAAATCCATCAGGCCGTTCTGTCACCAGGCAGAGCAGACAGAAAGCGCTAGACCAGACGAGAGTGAGAGAGAGAGAGAGAGAGTGTGTGGGTGATGAGGAGAGGGGGGCTGTGTCTGAGAGACAGAGAAAGAGAATAGAGATTTGTAGATGGAGAGAAGCAAAGTGTGTCTTGAAGGTGACATTTTCAGTGGAGTAGATTGAGGTCACTTCCGTAGGTGTCATTACTTCCTGTCCTGACTACTTTATGAAGTAGCTTATGACAAGGACGGGTCTAATGGAGAGATAGAGACATCTCCAATTGTCAAGCAGAGGTTTTCATTATATTTGTGTGGGTTATAATAAGTGGCTGTGAATGGTTGTGCTCCAGCCTAACAGCTGGATATCGATTCTGTGAAATCAAAACAAAATCCAAATACATTTCATCACATCTGAATCTGATATACATGGGTTTATATAAAAATGAACGGATTATCGTTTTCTTTCTGCTTTTTGACAACACTAATTTGTCAATATGAACAGCTATACAAAAGAAAATCTGATCTGTAAATCGGATTTGATGATTAAGGCTTGCAGTGTGAAGGTAGCATTTTAGATTTAATTTGGGTGCACATTTATTTTCCTATGTTTCAGGCTGTCTAACTATCAAACACTTGACAAGTTACATGTTGCAGATTTTAGAATTAATAAATGTAAAAGCATTTATGCAAGCAGTGTGTTACTTTAGCTATGAAACAGGGTTTAAAAGAGTTGTCGAGTGCTACTCTTGAGAGACCCACCGAATTTGAAAAGTAGACCTGAAAGTAAAGAACACAAACTGAATAAGTAGAAATGTATTGTATACTGTATATATTGGTCAAACATATCCATTAATTCTTTCTAATTATTGGCTTATTTATACTTTTACTTTACTGCAAAAATGATTGCTCACTCAACTCACTGTTTAATAAAAACTAGAGCTGTCAAACGATTAATCATATCCAAAATAAAAGTTTGTGTTTACATAATATATGTTGGTGCACAGTGTATAATTATTTTGCATATATATATATATATATATATATATATATAAACACACACACATGCATGTATATTTAAGAAAAAAATATTATTTATATATCAAATATTTATATATAATATAAATTATGTCTAAATCTATATCCAGTATACACATGAAAATATTTCTTAAATAATATACAAGCATGTGTGTATTTATATACATCAAATAATTATACACTGTGCACCCACATATATTATGTAAACACAAACTTTTATTTTGGATTTGATTAATCATGATTAATCGTTTGACAGCTCTAGTTCTTATTAAACAGTGAGTTGAGTGAGCAATCATTTTTGCATTAAAGTAAAAGTATAAATCAGCCAATAATTAGAAAGAATTAATGGATATGTTTGACCAATATATACAGTATACAATATATACATTTCTACTTATTCAGTTTGTGTTCGTTTGACAGCCCTAATAAGAACCAGGGAAGGGTCAGTTGCTTAATTTGTCCAACAACTATCGACAAGCAAATTTAATAGCAGTGGTGCATTAAAGAGAAAACGCAATTCCCAATTTTAAGAGCTTGCATTTATTGTTCACAGTAGTGAACTGCACAAATGTCATGTAATACTCTAGGTTTGCAGCAGTGTATGTGTGTGTGTCTTTGTGACAATACTCATGTTAACCTGAACCCCCTACTAATCTAACATTCAGAGGTGTGTGTGTGTGTGTTAGTGTGTGTCAATGACCTCCTGGTGTAGCCAGATCGGTCTAGATGCTTCATGCTACAAACACACACACAAATCTTAAATAATTAACACCGTCACACATAACACCAAGTGCCACACACACACACGGATCCTCCAGACGGTCTGGGAGATGGGCACTGCGCACCAGACGCTGCATCATGCCAAGCTAGTGCCGGATAACAGGAACAGGTGTGCTTACCTGAGGTCAAACCCTGCCCGCTGTGTACAGGACACAACCAAATAAGTGTGTCACCGCTCAACAACAAACTAAACTCAACTATACAAAAAAAAAAAAAAAAAAAACCACACACACACACACACACAAAAGAATGTAAAGATCCATTTGAATCCATCTGGGCAGTGCTTTAAAAGGTGTAACTTGTCCAAGGTTTTACTGTGCTTGTGCTACATACAAACAGCATAACAGACTTACTGTATAAATGCAGCCTTGATGAGCATAAGAGGCTTATTTAACAAAACAAAACAAAACAAAAAAACATTCAAAAGTTTGGGGTCGGTTAGATTCTTTTAATGGTAGTGCACTGCATATAACAGCCAGTGGGATGGTTATTCAATCATTGAGACCTTGTAACAGAGCCAGAACTGACTTGCTACAGGCTACACAGCTTATTTTACAACAGGACATACATCATTTTCACAAGACAAACCAAAACCTAAGGCAACATCTCCACCGCAGAAGACGTTTGAAGAGATGGATTAAATTGACAAGTAGAGTGATCTTGTTTGTCAGCGTGTCTATCGCAGTCAGAGCACTCCTATAACATCAAAGTGTTTTGACAGGCAATTGAGGGCATCAGCAACGAGCGTTATGACCGTTTACTATTAGACAGAGATCCATGCATCTTAATACGGAGGACTCTTCGTCTGATGTGGCGTTTCATATGCGGCATGTTTTGTTTTATGGATGCATCCACCTATTGGTGCACTCACTGGTGGGAAATTTCCAAAAAGGTCCGACAAACCTGTCTGAGGGCGTTTTGTAAAGGAGCGATCACACAGGTTGTCTGTGTGCTGAAATGAAAGGCCAGAGGCATGCAGGGACAGTGAGCGAACAACACAAAACAAGCTGGCAGACTGGCACCCTGCTGGGCACCAGGAGAGTGGGCATCCAGCCCAGCCATGCAGAGGAGCCATCAAACAAACAGCACAGACAATCTGAACCAGGTGCCACAGCCACGTTCACCAACGCAGCCTGGTCTCCGCAGCGATGCAACACGGGAGCTTTCACCGTCAATAACAAGATTATTTAAAAAAGGCGCAGACGTCGAAGGGGGAGGGATGACTTCTCGGTGAAATGCACATATTTCGGCTTTGGAAACATTCTGAGCCTGTTCTCGTCACAATGTATAATTACAGATTCAGCAATTATAATCACAGTTTGCCCGATCCAAATATAACCGGGACTTATTTTGGACTCCACGGTTAAGGGTGGATGTGACCAAAAGAGATGACAGCTAAAGGTGTGGCAAACTAAACGCGTATATTGTGGTCTAAACATCAGCCCACAAACTTTAACAACCATGACTAGGATTATAAAAACCTCGCCAGACACGTTTCTTTCTTTCGTTTAAAAAGGTGCAAAAAGCGGAACAGTCTGCCTCAGGACATACTTAGCTATAAAGGGGGTTTCTGAAAGATCTGTTGGAAGGAGGGGGAGAAAAGCGCCTTGCTTTCTAAAACATTCCTTCATGACCGCCAGATGAACTTGCAGGAAGAGCTTGAGTTGTGAGAATCACACTACTGCATCTGAGAACATTAGAGTTCAGGCGGGACAGAGTTCACCGGTGACATTTCCAAAGAGCGGGTTCAGCGAGAGGAGAAAGAGAAAGGGAGAGATGGAGAGAGGGATGAAGGAAGGAAGAAAGTCAGTTCTTTATTCCTCAAAGCCGTGTTGTTGTTGTTAGCCCCACCCTTTTCCTTATTAAACCTCCGTCCTTCATGGGTGGTCCCCGCTTAACGTTAAGAAGAACAAAGTATGGATTTCTAACGAAGAACAGATCGTTCTGTGGTTTACTTGGGCTGTCGTGGCTAATGAGTCACTCCCTGAGGCTGGATCCTGCACCATCTGCACTCCTGCTTTTTAAAAGCTTCAAGGAGAACATGCAGTTGACATGCAGTAGGTTACAGGTATGGGTCTTGCTTGGAGCAAGATCCGTTACAAAGACGTGTGCGGACAAAAGAATCTATTTTTCTGTAAGCACGAGGTTCTTTTGAATGGTCTATTCATAAAAGAGTTCTGAAAAAAAAGAAAGCGTTTTCAACATTGTTAAGTTATGTTTAAATCAGCATATTTGAATGATTTCTGAAGGGACATGTGACGCTGAAGACTGGAGTAATGGCAATCTCAGGAATAAATGTCATTTAACCATCACAAAATTGTAATGTTCACTATGAAATATAGACAACCATTAACTATTAGATGAATAGTAGATGAGACAGTTAAATTGTTGATGTGAGATCGGTTTAGCAAAGCGCTATTCAAGATATAGAGCGCTTAAAGGGATACTCCACTTTTTTTTGGAAATAGGCTCATTTTACCACTCCCCCAGAGTTAAACAGTTGGGTTTTACCGTTTTCCAATGTATTCAGTCGATTTTCTGATATTTAGAAGAATATTAGTAAACAGACAATTTCTGGTCTCATTGACTTCCATGGTATATTTTTTCCTACTATGGAAGTCAATGACACCAGAAACTGTCTGGTTACTGATATTTTTCGAAATATCAGAAAAATCGGCTGAATGGATTTAACTCCGTTTAATGGATTTAACTGTTTAACTCTGGGAGAGTTGTAAAGTGAGCCTATTTCCAATAAAAGTGGAGTATCCCTTTAACCCCAGTTTCACAGACAAGGCATAAGTAAGTCCCAGACTAAAATGCATATTTTGAGCCGTCTTAACTGAAAGCACTTGTTTGGTTTCAAGATGCGCACAAGTAATGGTTTTTCTAAGGCAAGTTTATAAAATAATCTTTAATGATTGAACTTAAGCTTAATCTAATCACTGTTTGTGAAACTGGACTGGGCCTTAAAGAATTAAATCTTCACTGCAATCTAGCACTATCTCTTTAGGTAAGTGCTAGATGATAACTAAAGTAATGGACATCTAAAACAATGGTCCGCAATTAAATAACACCAATTACTTATTAAATAATAATAAGTATATATATATAAACAACCACACTAATTACCAATAGGTAGACACAACATTAAAGATCTGATTACATAGAAAAATATTAGTGGAACCGATTATCGGCTAAAATTTGAGTTGAACTGAAGCAGAGGCCCCTCTTGTTAAACCAGGGCATTGTGCATGGGCATCCGGATCATCCTGGGTAATGCCAAAAGCACTCTGGCCTTTATCAATAATTCATAGTGGCACCTCGGGGCTGCTTAACCCAGCCCAGCTTTCAGTGTGCTGAGCTCACTGTGAAGCCATGACTGCAAGAGAGCCTGCTTTTCCAATAGACAATCTGTTTGGCTCAATTTCTGAAGGCCATTTTGTTCAATACATTACTTTTCCTTCAGAGCTGCATGTTTTGGGATGCTTTTAAGGTGCATTTAGATGTCTGTGAAGTATTCAAAATCCTGCAAGTTTCAAAGGATAATTCAAAACCGCATGTTCATATTTACCAGAAACGCATTCTGTACCATATGTGAAGAGTCTCTGTGAGAGGCAGGAAAAACTACTGAAAGGCCTTTTCTACCTACTGTGTGGGAATTCCCCAGGACTAAATTCATAATTTATTATCCAGACTGAATATGAACTTTTCACTCCAAGAACAGAGAAAGAGTCTGTGTTTCACAGAACCGTTACTGGCAGGCCAGCCAGAGCAGCAAACTGCACAAAGCAAACATCAGAACACAAAACAGAGAACAGATCTAGACAGACAGCAATGCTTCAGACAGACAGACGAAGAGAAACACTAATTATATTACATAATGCATCAACCAAATCTTAATTCAATATCAAATTCTAGCTCCAAACATGCTTTTGTAGCCAAAAACTTCCAGTTAAAGGAGGTTTCAATGGTAAACAAGTATAATATGTACTAGTAAATATGACTAAGGTTCAAAAGTTTGGGGTTAGAGAGATCATTTTAAATGTTTAAAATCTTACCAAGGCTGGATTTATTTGATTAAAAATACAGTAAAAACAGTAATATTGTGAAATATTATAAACAAATTAAATGAAGTTATTCCTGTGATAGCAATTGCCATTTCAGCATCATTACTCCAGTCTTTCAGTGGCACATGATCCTTCAGAAATTAATTTTGATACACAGAATTGGTTAAGAAACATTCCTTACTATTATCAATGTTGAAAATGGTTACGCTGCTTCATATTTTTGTGGAAACTGAGATATGTTTTTGAGGATTCTTTGATGAATACAAAATAATTTTTGATCAATTAAAATCATCATTTCTGAATATTACTTTCTTTAAAAAAAATAAAAACCTTACTTAACCCCAAACTTTTGAAAGTAGTGTCTATAATTTTAATATGATATTCCACAAGTAACAATGACTTCAATTGCTGGACAAAGTCTGTGGTTAATAAAGCTAAAAGTAACAGTGAAACCACCAACTAAGGTTCAATATTTCTCTTACAATGAGTTAAAGATGACAGGTTGTATTCCTAATACTTTCTACAGACATAGTTCACATGAAAAGAGACGAGCAACACCGGAAAAAAAAGAACTTTACTATTCAATTACCAAGAAATAATATGTCATAAATAAGCTCTCAGTATAAACAAACGTCTCCATCTATCTACAAATGTTTGCTCGCAAGTTGTCGCAACCCCTAGACAGTCTACTCACGGGCTCTTTGTTTATAAAGTCCGGAAGGCAGTAGACGTTTGCCCCAGTCTCGAGTTAAAACACTGGCTGCTGGGTTTACGTACCAGACGCACTCAGAGACAGATTGCAGAGACGGTGCAGAGCCGCGATCAGACATTCACGGAAACGTAACGTGCGTGAAGCAGCTGATAAGAGCTGACAGCCAGACAAGACTGCAGGCGAAATTACATAAAACACACACAAAGTTAAACTGCACGCTCTAGCTTGAGTCACACGTACAGACGATAAAACGCAAATGTCTGACATTATTAGCAACGAAGAAAAAAGTCAAACACTCACAAATCTCCATTCCCTGGAGTTGGGATCCGCATGTGACGTTGGAGCCATCCGGTGAGGTGAGGTTTCGCATGGAGTACGCGAGAGACTTCAACCGGTGCGCGAGCCAGCCGGTGAGTGCTCGTCCAACAGCTCGTGCTGAGACTGAAAGCCCTCGGCAACAGCCTTGACATGCTGTTTTTTTTTTCACTACATGCTCTCGGGTAACCGCTTCACTTCGCTCTGACTTTCTCTACTGAAGTCGTCCGCTCTCTATCTCTTTCTATGACCCCTCCGGTAGAAAACAAAAATCAGAGTGTTTGTGAGATCAAGCCGACGGAGCTCCTCTCCACCCCTCCTGCACACCCCCGCACTCTACTCGCGCACACACACGGCTGGTCTATCGGTGACCGGCTGGGGGTGGGGGTGGGGGTGGGACGTGGTCGAGCTCAGTGCTCGGGTGTCTAGTGTTACACCTCCCCATTAATGCCAGACACAAGCAGTCAAGGCAAGCATTGTAGGGGGCTGACCTTGGGGTGACCCCGCTGTCTGGCGACACAGAGCACATGTGTCCTGTGTCCAGAACTACAGCCCTCCTCCATCCAACTACAGGCCCCACAGTCTGTCTATAAATAACCTGGCAGCTATATGGGCTTTTATTGTGGGACAAGGCAATACACCCGAATCCACACTGGGCTAAAAGGAAGACATGCTATATAGTCTGCAGAGAAAGATATATATATATATATATATATAAAATAGGACAACTGAAAACTAAATGGTTATATAGAAATATCAGGATTTAAATATCACACCAGGCAGATAAACAGAAAAAGCATTTCAGTTAAAAAAAAAAAAGAAAGAAAAAGAAAATATCTGCGCAAAATATATAAGCATATTTCACTTTTTTGTCGAAATATAATTTTAACTTGTAAAAGATCACCCCTAGTTAAGCAACTCAGCCTTCAGGGGTCGTCAGGGGAATAAAATGACATTTATCTGTCTGAGGTCTAGTCTGGAAGTCGAGTCGATCCTGACACACGTATGCAGACAGACACCCCCCTCCCCCCTCCCCCAGTTAAAGCAGACATGGGGGACAGACAGAGTGGGGGGTTTAGGGGTCAAGTCTGAATTTGAATGGCTGTCTGAAGAGGAAGTCTCTGGGGCAATGAGGTGGATTCTCTCAGCATGCTAATGCTACCCTACCGGAGCTGGATTTGAGGTAAGATAGACCTGCCACCACGTAAACTACCAGACAATATAATCATTAAACAATCCAAATAAACTTAAAGAACATTTCAATTAAATGCACAACTGACAAACCGATCAAAATCACTGAGATGAAATTAATAAAAATAAAATAATAATATTTTTGTTGTTGCTGTCTGATAAACAGTGCCATCTAGTGTCTCACCTTATCCTTTTTAAAATGTCTATGGCAGGGGCATTCAACATTTTTTTTTTTTTAGGCAAAAGACTCCCTTAGTTAGTGGATAGAGAGATAGATCAGGGACCTGTTACATATTGTAGTTAATCATTTAGCTGACGCTTTGTCTAAAATTAAGTGAGCCTAAATAATATTAATGTTTAATTTTAAAGGTATACTACATAACTTTATGTACATTTACACAATTTCGAATTTGTGTATATTACAAATTGTGTAATATTTTATATAATGAAATTGAAACCATCTTCCAAACCGTGGTTTTGTCTTATCCTGAATCACTAGGGAAGCCTATAATAAGTGTTTATATTCAGACAATGTTAGACCAGGTGGGACGACAGCCGCTGCAGAGTATCCTGTGTGACTCCTATATAAACAGAGGAAAGCCCTCTTTCCATATTTGTTTATTAAACGTTAGAGTGGCAAAAACATTGCATAGTATATACCTTTCGTGTATTTACCACATACTATGATGCTTACATTAAACATCCATTAAAAGAGAGACTGTTTATGCACAATACACAGCGAAAACACACAATTTTCATTTTACTTAATACAAAGTTAATTTAAAAAAAATTATTAACTATTAAATATATTTTAACTTTACTAATATGTTTTTTAAAATTTATATTAATTTTTCCCCCCCACAAAAATTCAAACGAATCAGCCCCTGTGCAGTATCACCACAGACCCCCTGATCTATGTTTTCGACCACAAAACAAACATCACTCAACTAAAACATCAGCCTGGAAAAAATACAGCGTTTCAACTGTTAATGTTAATAGATACTTGAAATAGCTATGCTAATAATAGAGACACAAACACTCTGAGCCAGAACTGATGACCAGCTATAGGTAAAACCTGAACAGCTACAACAATCCGGATAGTTTACCTCAAAACAAAAGGAAACATTACAAGATCATACAAGATGCTCAACAAATAGCAGATGACTGAATACTCGAAATGCCAGTGCTGTTTTACAGATTACTGCGAGAACTAAATTACACGGTGAGCCTCACTTGATGACAGGTTTCTTTTTTTCTTCTTCCATAAACCATCCCATGTCTATGTGGCAGTTATAAAATTGTGCAACCCCTTCTGTCAACAGTGGGAAAGTCTTGAGAAAAAGCGAGATGCAGACATGTGAAAACATTCCAGTTACGACCTGTAATATAACTGCAAGAATAAAAATGGCAGCCATCTCTGAGACACTTCCATCTGCAACCTGCGTTCTGTGATATTCGCACAAATCCCTGCAGGACTTGGTGTGCGAGACAGGAGGAAGGGGAAATTGTCTGCTTGTGCGAGCGAGTTTATGACTGGGGATTGCTATCTGCAAAGCCAAGATGGGCCGCCTGCAGATGTGATGCACTGCAGTGTGTGTGTGTGTGTAATCATCAGGTATTGAGTTTTTTTTTTCTTTTTTCACCTCTCTCCTGCAGCCTGCTGAGCATCGTAATGGGTCGTCTGCCCAGGAGTGAGGTAATGTCTAGGTTTAATGCCAGCCTCCTGCACTGGCGCACACTCACAGGGGCACAACAGGAAGAACAGCAGGCACCGCAACTCCCAAAATGGCTGCTGTTGTGACTCTTAATGATGCTGACAACATAATTAGCATTTTGCTAACGAGCCACATGGCGGTGCTTCCTTCCCTGGACGGTGCCATACGGCCTCGCGGACAACACCTGCGTGCTCTCGGACCCCCTTTATGACACATCATCTCCTCGGTAATGCAGACACAGCGAAAGCAAACAGTCGTCAAAGTGGAAGATCTCAGTGACAAATAACCGTGCGTTTCACGAAGTGGGCCACTACCCAGCAGGCTGTCACTTCCGACTCCCAGTCGTTGCAAAATACTATAAAAACCTCATTAAATAATAACAGCACTCCATATGTCCAGTTGACATCTCTGCGTTTTTACAAACAGGAGAAACTAATTCAAGGGGAATTTTACAAGCAATTAAAATACAAAAACCCACAACATACACCCGCCTGTGTTTTCACAAGAGAAAATCAGGTTGCTGGTGTAGCTTAAAATATTTAAAGGGATAGTTCTCATAACAAAAATGAAAATTGTGTCATCGTTTACTCATGGTCATGTCTTTCTAAACCCCTGTGACTTTTTATTGTGTCGCCCGCTGAAGCAGGAAAGAACATAATTATAGAAGACCGTCTTCTCATTTCTAGGCAATAAAAGTGAAAGGTGACCATCTCTGTCGAGCAAGATTTTCAATGAATAAATGCTTAAATTTCCCAAATTGAACATAAAAAGATTCAACATGGGATGTGCTAATATTACTATAAACACAACAGACACATTTCTAAGACAGAGAATGATTTTTTTTTTTTTTTGCTAAGTTCTCTTTTGTTTTCAACAGCCAGTTTATAAGTGCTTCTCATTACAAGTTTGAGAAGATGGTTGACGCATTACATTCCAAAATAAGTGACGCAAACTTGTGAATTTGTGTGGAGCAGCATCTAATAATGAGAACTAAGCCACTGAAAACAGAGGATGAGCTTCTTGCGTGTAAAAGATCACAGTGCTGCACTTCCCTCTGAAACACACAGCGCACATATTTATGTACTTAAATCTCACCCTTTGCGAATTGATAATCGCACTAAACCATATTGCGATTTTGGTTTTATTTCGATTACATATGCATCCCCAATTAAATAATGACATCTTATCCAACACTTAATGTGTTCAAGCTCAAATTTACCTTTATTAAATAGTTAATTTAAAATAATATTGCCTCATAACAGCAAACACAGAGTAGAGTAAAAGTAAACAATGATTATGATCATCCAAAGTCTTCATTTTATATCTTTCAAGGCACAGAGAGTGTAGTTTCTAACTCAAAGCTGAAACTATCGCCTCCATATCTTTTCCCAATCCCAACAGAGTTTAAAACCTTCCAATTTAAAGAAAGTGATGTTTACATCAGGGCCCTCATATTTTCACTCCACTCCCCTGAGTGTTCAACCTCTCTTCTCGGGTCCTAAAAACTGTACACGACCCGAATCAACCCGAATCACTACTTACCTGAACCCGACGTGCATAAATAATTAAAAAAACGAAAAAAAAAAAAAAAACAGACCCGAGACAGACCCGATAAAATTAGACCCGAGTCCGACCCGACGCCATTTCCTTTAGAACCCGACTGGACCCGAACGTAAACGGCATTTCATAAAATTTGGCATAATGTTATTTACCGGACCATACGATGATTAGAACCACCACATGATGGCTGTTTTTCAAATGTAGCCTATAACAGATTTTTCTTATAGACTTAAGACTTATGCTTATAGAAGCCCATTGCACGTAAAAGCGCGGATTCGCGCTCTAACTTAAAAAAAAGTCAGAGAACGGTGTCATAGAGTGGTTTTAAATACTGCAATTTTGTTAAATGCCCAACATAGTTCAAAATAATTTGGGTCTTCTCAGGTCCATGTGGAAAAGGCATATTTATTTTAAATTACCTGAGACCCGAAGCCACTAATACCGAACCTGACCCGTGTCCGAGACACTTGTCGGAGTTTTGGACCCGAACCCGCTCGGGTCTCAAGTCGGACCTCGGGTTTTCGGATCCAAGTGGACCCGTGAAGACCTCTAGTTCAAGCTCTAACCAATTACCACCCACAGATCCCCAAAAACTAGAAACAATAGCTGTGTTCGACTTAATGCAGCTCTGCGCAGACCAATCGGCGGCTGACTTGAAGCAGTGCATGCCGGTTAGAAATTTTGTCCGACTTGATACAGCGCCGACGCCACCTGACTGTGATGTATGCCATCATAGTACCGTAAGAGCATTTCGAGAGTAGCCGGATGACTCAGCTAGTGCATCTGCACAAGCTCTGGGGCCGGGACCAAGATGGCCACCTGAACTGACGCTTTTTGTCGAGCTCTGCATCAAAAAGTTAGCCTAATATTTGGTTTTGGAGACTACACTTTTTGATTTAGAGTATTGTTTTGTTAGCTTACCATCTTACGTGAGTTTTAACGTCACTTTGGATGGGAGGGAAGAAAAGAAACCAACATTTAAATTCTTTGTCGAAAGACAGCACTAGCGACAGCATGCAGCTTGGTTGTGATCACAACTATGGTCAAAGCTGTGCTGAAGGGAATGTCCTCCTAGAGGAGATTATTATGGATGAGAAGGAATTTCCGAAGTTACCGGTGATCCCGAGCGAATCACCTGCTGCGAAGAAAAAAACAACGAAGTCCGTTAAGACTGCTTCCTTCAATGCTGATGTTATCGGTAGTGCTGTAGCGGCGCGTCGATGACGTCAAAATTGCGTCGACGTCATATTTTTGCGTCGACGCTTCTTTATTTTTTTTGCATGTTCCCGGCGGTACAGCGTGCCACACACACGTGGGAGACCGAAACATTGCGAAATAGAGGACATCACACATCGACTGGGCAAGAAGAGCGCAGCTGACACCCGTTCACGACCCATTATTCTTCAGTTTACATCATGTGATAAGAAATGAAATCTGGAAGCGGGCAAAGACTTCTGCCTTTCTCCAAGCTAATGGACTTCTTTAAAGGGATACTCCACTTTTTTTGGAAATAGGCTCATTTTATATCTCCCCCAGAGTTAAACGGTTGGGTTTTTACCGTTTTCGAATCCATCCAGCCTAATTTCTGATATTTAGAAGAATATCAGTAACCAGACAGTTTCTGGTCTCATTGACTTCCATAGTATATTTTTTCCTACTATGGAAGTCAATGAGACCAGAAACTGTCTGGTTACTGATATTCTTCTAAATATCAAAAAAAAAAAAAAAAAAAAAAAAAAAATCGGCTGAATGGATTAGAAAATGGTAAAACTCAAACGTTTAACCCAGAGGGAGTTGTAAAATGAGCCTATTTCCCAAAAAGTGGAGTATCCCTTTAAGGAAGACTTCTCAAAAGGTGATTGTGAGAGGCGCTCAAAGCTGTGGCCATTGGTGAAACAGACTCGGGATGCAGGGAAAACAGCTTTTTTCGGAGGAACTTGTGCATTTATTCAGTGAAGGAAAAATTAAGATATGAATCCATTTGTCTTTAATATCCATTTTTTTTCTTAAACACGTGATGGATCTCAAGTTTTTTCCCTTTAGACAAAAGACTACAGTAATGCTTCAAGTTGCTGTTTACTTAAATTTGCTGGTTGCAGTGCACATAGTCTGTTACAGACTTTTTAAAGGCTTTTTTTGTTACTGTTATAAGTTATGTCGCTCGGACAAGCAATATACGTTTTTGATTATATACGATAATTTGTTCTTCTGTACTATTTATTTTGTTCTAATTGTATGTCTTTATCACTCGTTTGTCTTAATACTAGGGGGTTCAGAGGCATTGTTAAAAGAAAAGTTTATTCTTATTCGCGAAACAACTTAAAACTGATTTCGTCTTTTTTCAAGAGTCACGAAAATTCCGCCCATGCAAGTGGTTGGACTATTATAACACACAAACTTTTTTTTTTGTCAAAAGCGAATAGCGACAAATCGACTTCTAGTGTTATTGGAGACAAAAGCACATATCACTCTGCAGTTACTGTGCTCAACGAGTGCTACCCTCCCCATCCAAAAGCACTCACATGCAGTCAGTCTCTCAGTAGCCTCGCGCATCAGCCAGACCAGAGGAGAGACACACCACTCCGCGTCCAGGCTGCAAATGAGTCGCGCATGGCCGCCGCCGTTCCCGCCCTGGCTTACACAGCGGGGTGCATAGGCCTCACTAGGCCCTTTTTAGGGGCGCTTCAAAGCAAACTACTGCCTAGCTTGTTGTAATCAGATTCAGCGCGTTTTTCATCTTCAATCGGCAGCGGCGCAGAGCTGAGCGCACGGCACATCAGAAACAGGACTGTGTGTGTTCATCTGAGCCTCATTGGTCTGTCACTGCTCGTCAATGTCAGAATATTTGAGATGACCAATCAAATCAAACTAGGCGGCCTTTAGTGACTTAGCAGCGTGTCTCAACCTTTTTAAAGTCTATGGTCTCGATACATCAGTTTACGGGCAAGATAAGAGAGTTTTTTTTAACAAAATGTTTAACGAATGACAAAAATAATCAGGCAAACTAAAACGTTTGTCTAATTTCATCATTTTGAACTGAAAATAGGCCTATGCAATGTTCCTCGTGTAATGTAATAATTAGTTTACTGTCACTGTGAGGGCCGGGGACAAGACAAATTAACACAGCCGTTTTCATCATGTTCAGCACAAGATTAATAATGAATGTGTACATATTGAGAATTAATATAGACCTAATACAATTTTTAGCCTTCAGTAAATTAAAAAACTCAGCTTTAGGAGAGGAAGAGACAGGGCAAGATCAGGAGACTGAGAGAAAAAGAAAGAGTGATAGATAAGAAGTGAGAGCAGGTGTGGACAAATAATCTACTGGCCACTAACATGGTTTTAAAGCTATTTCTTATCCTTTTTTGGTCTTCAAATGTCTTGAAATGCATATATCTGAGAGAATATATTCAAAAAGAACTCCTTAATAACCTCAGATTTAGGACCTCAGTGATTATAAAGTCCTGTATTAGGCATTTGATCAATAATTAATGTGTAGCCTACATATTGTGAATTAATTTAATAAAGTTAGTTACTGTACTTCACTGACAGTCAAAAATGAAAAGTCTATTAGTCAAGCAGCTTTAGGAGGGGAAGACACAAAACAAGATAAAAAACAAAAAGGAGAGAAAAGCTGACAAAAGCTGTTGTTATCCAATTTTTTTGGTCTTCAAAACATCTTAAAAATGCACATATGTCGATCAGTGAAATCTAAATTTTCTCAGAGGAGCCCCCGAACCCCCCTAGCCTGCCTCAAACTGGGGACTTCAGTGATTATAAAACCCTGTCATATGCATGTTAATGAAACTAGTTAATAGTGAGAATTAGACCCTAAACTAAAGTGTTACTTTTTTCTTCTTTAAAAAAAAAAAAAAAAATCATACCCATAAAATGAAAATCCTAGAATCGCCCCTGGTGGGGTGTAAATGTAAATTTGAGGAGAGGGGGCCACATCTGCCATATAAGTAGTGCCATAAGAACTTTATACACAAATGGCAGTAGTTCTGTTATCCTAATGGCGCAATGCACCGTTTCGAAATTTCAAGGGGAAATTCACCACGGAAATTCCATTTCACCTTAAAACCAGCAATTTGAAAGTTGTAGCTATAGCTGAAAGAGAGGTGATCATAAGTCAGCTTGCTGATGACACGACCATCTTTCTAAGGGAAGCTATGCAGATCCTTTTGGCAATAAGTGTTATTTATTTTTTTTTTTCCAAAGCCTTGGGATTGCATTTAAATGTTCAAAAATATGAGCTTTTGGCCATAAAACAACAACAACAACAACAACAACAACAAAAAAACAGCAAGGACTCCTTTATTCACGGTATTACTGTGAAAAGGTTTGTTATCTAGGAGTTTATAGTGAACGACCAAGTAGAAAGATGCATTTTTAATTTTCAACCCCTTACGGATAAAATTCAGAAGAGATTTAACCAGTGGCTACAAAGAGATCTCTCTCTGAGAGGCAGGGTACTTCTTACGAAGGCTGAAGGCCTCTCCAGGCTTGTCTATGCTGCTCAATCTTTTCATTTGGAGTCAAAGCTCAGTACTCTTTAAGTTTTTGTGGAAAAACTCAATTCGTTATATTAGAAAATCCGTAATCAATATTAGTCTTAATATTTTGGATTTTAAATCATACTTTTAAAAATTAAGATAAAACAGTTTAAAAAGAACCCTGTGTCTTTATGGAACTTTATTCCCTAATAATGTTTTTTCTCAGTTTGGTGGATTTTCTTTTGTTATGTAACTACAAATTACCAGCAATATTATTGCTTTTCATAAGCAGTCACTTTTGGCTTGGTCTTTAATATTTAAGCACAACTTTTCACCTTATAAATATTTTATTTGGAATAACTAATATTTTATACAAGAAAAAAAATCTATTTTTTTCAGAATTGGTTGGATCAATATATCTTGCTGGTCAGTCAATTAATCAATTCTCAAGGGCTGTTGTTTTCACATAAGGAATTTCTAGATCATTTTCAATTTCCTTTTTCTCTCAAATAATTTTTTTCAATAGTTGTGGGTTCAATCCCATCAGGTGCTCTTGCTTTATTGAGGGGAACTCATTCTCTTCTTCAAGTCCCTCTGAGTTTGATCAATACTCCAGTTGGCAAATTGTGCTTTGCTTCTCCCAATAAAACCAATAATAGATCGGTCCGTTCACTATTTCAGCAAGACATTGTTACTTTATCGTCTGTTGATGCTTCCACATCTCTTTTTTAACCAATAAAGTAAAATAGATTTCTTTTAAAATAATTAATAAATGCTACCCTTCAAATCACTATCTAAAAAAGTTCAAAAAGGTTATTTCCTCCAGTTGCTCTTTGACGAAACTAGTTCATCTTTTTTGGTATTGTCGGTTTACGAAAAGTTTTTGCAAGATGTTTTAGTAATTATTAAGTCTGAATCCTATAATGAATGTGTGTTGTATTGGAAGGATGTATATGCTTTGTTGATTATGATAAACCTAAAAAAAAAAGTTTATGTATAATTAATATGATCTTATTACTAGCAAAATTCCATATTCATAAATCTAAATATCTAAATGCCAAACCACTCTCTTATATTTGTTAAAGAACTTGAAAAAATATATATTTTAAATTAAGTTGTCTGAGAACAAAAATGCCTTAAACACATTATCTGTTTATAATTCCTTTCCTTTTTTCAGTGTCATGTAATTCTTATAATGTATGCATATGTTTAATTTATATTATTCCTTCATTGTTATTATTATTTTTTTGGTGTTGTTTTTGTATTCTGTTATCTGTTATTATTTGTGTATTGTGTTTTCTGATGACGACACAGCTGTTCCACGATTGGCCGGATTCACCACATGACAACAATCAATTGCGTTTTCGTGTATATTCATTTCTCACACCTTTAGTTCGACTAGAGCTCACAAATCAGTTTTTTATAACAGTCTTTTTATGCAATCGCGATGTTATAAAAAAACGGATTAACAAAAACGTTGAGTCCATTTCAACGATATAGGCTTGAACTTTATTCTTGTTCATGTTCTTGTAACCTGATAACATGGCTAGGCAAAAAAATGCGCACCGCATACGCACTGCAAACAGAGTATGTGTGAAACGGGCGGCAGACACACCTCCTGCACGTAGGTCACCAGAGAGAGAAAGTCTCAATCTGACTCAAGCTCAGCTGACCCAAAACTTCAAAGCTCTGACCCAGAAAAACAGAAACTATAACATGCACGTTCACTACTCCTCTCATAAACTATTAAAATAAAGCTTTTCTAATTGAAGCATGATGTTCACCGAGGCTGCATTTATTTGATCACAAATACAGTAAAACAGTAATATTGTGAAATACTGTTACAATATAAAACCGATTTCTCTTTGAATATATTTTAAAATGCAATTTATTTCAGCAAAGCTGAATTTTAAGCATCCATTACTCCATTCCTCATTGCAAGTATGCATATAAGGTAGTTAAAATATGAGAGTCAAACTGTAATTCATAAATACGTATACAAACATAAATGGGAAAAAGACAGAAAACAAGACTGCAACTCACTTTTCTGTCATGATGTTTATAATAAACAAAGAGCCATCAAAAAACAAAACAAAAAAACAGAGCAGAAACTAAACGGCATCTCAGCAGGAAACATTCTTCTCATGTTTCATTCTCCCTCATACACACACACACACACACACACACATTAAGAATTCATTTATTCCATTCATGTATCTTCAAGCAACAATGCAACCTGACATCCTGCAATCAGAGAGTGAATGAATTTAGGGTCTGAATTTCATCCATACAGCCATGACTGATATGACATAAAAACACATTATGAGGCATTATGGGTAAACTGGAAATGAGCTAATAGGATGTCTCAGTATGAAAGTCTTTATTCACTGAGGGGAGAGAGAAGAGAAGATATTTGTGAGAAATGAACACCTCAGGGGAACAAAAACACAACGGGTTGGAAGAGGGAATGCAGAAAGAATGAGAAAGAATTCTCATTTGCATTCCAACTCATTTAAAATGGTTTATAAATGGGCAACCATTTTGGGTGCAGAGGGCACATGATAAAAAAAACAAGCCAAAAAAAAATTCCTACTGTACAAGCCTTTGACTTAAGGAGAAAACACTTATAATAGGCTATACAATGGCATCAGATGCACACAGACATCTTTGTTTCACTATATTAGTGAGCAGATTGCATAGAATTCCACTGATTTTATATTAATGATATGGCTAAACCCAACCTCTACCCATCACCTGTACAAAACACTAGATTTAGAACTTCTCCACACAAATAAGTTTTACTTTTTTTAAACAACATATTTTTCTCTCGCTTTTGGCCTTCAGTCCACACAAAGACGGCATTCTGTTGGCATTTTGACTGAGATTTTAACTGAAAAGTGTATCTCTATGTAGTGCGTTGTCAACTCGTGTAGTGAGTTACCTCTTGTTGTGGATCAATCACGTTGTGTTGTTGTGGTGTGAACAGCTAAACAACTTGAACACTCCTGATTTCACTGAGAGCAAGTCATGTAGTGTGAACCGCACAGTTCAGCCCAACGTTTTAAAATCATGTAGCGTGAACAAGGCTTAAGATGAGGTCAGTTTTATGAATCAATTTGCTCTTCAATAAAGCAGAGGAGATTGTGTTGATCAAGACCTGCAAAGTATCACAATGTGTAAAATCCGATCCACCAATATTAATGGATCTACAGGAGCCTAAATCCCCTCCAATGTTTCGCAAATGGTGTACTTCAACCCAATATATGAAACTTTTTGGTCATTTCATACTCAAAATTTGAATTAAGTGCTTTTATAAAACTGGAGATGGAAGTCTTTCCATCCAGTATTCGTTTGTAAACAGTAATTGAATCTATACAGGTCTTAATTCTAATTCAGACATTAAGTACAAACAATTCACCAAGTAAAAAGCTTCTTTCTTTTTCTGCCCCCCTCGTTTTCTTGCGTCCCTCATTGTTTTGGCTTTGGTCTTTGAGCCAAACCTGATTGAATTCCAGAGCAACCCCATTTATTGCTCTGCCTTTTTTTCTCTTCTTGTTTTTTTAATCCCCGTCTATCACTCTAAGAGGGGAGCGAAAGAAAGCGAGGGAGGAGAGCTGTCAGTTTCCCATCTTTAATGGCCCCAGCTGCATCATTACTCTCTCAACACACTCGCACAGAGGGCCAAACGTACTTAAGTAACAGATGAAGAAACGAGCGAGGGACGAAGGCCACCGAGAGAGACGGAGGGATTCCATCATACTGGGAGGTTCGCGGCACAAAATGACTGAATGAATGCACCGAGTAAATGAGTGAACACAGAAGAATAGCGCCCGATAGACCTCCAGCTCAGCCACGATAAACAATCCCAGAATCCACTGTGACCCTGCGTGAGGTGACACTGTCTGAAACCCATCAGTACTGATGGTGTTGACAGCCAACGAATACAGAACCGCACGGCCCTCGCCCTGAAAAACAGTCCGGCTAATGCAGCGACGTGTGTGGGATGTGGATCAAAGGAGCTGGGGAAAAGCATGAGCAAGTGAGCGGAGGAAAGAAAAGAGGAAGGAGAGAATGCAGGAATCGGAGATTTCTCTTTTCGGACTGACAGTATTCAATTCATTGGAAAGCTTTAGGGGGAAAAAAATAACTATTTAAAAAAAAAAAAACAGTCGCTATTGAGTGCGCGAAGAATTTAGCGCACAGGTGCGTGGCCTGTTGCTTCGTTAAAGTGCAAATCTGAGAAACATCTTCAGACATAAATTGCTTTTCCTGATCCTGAATATTGGGAAAAGTCAAACAACGCGAATCAAAGTGAGCTCAAACAAAGCGGAGCGCACTTCAAACTGGTTTCAAGGCAACTAATACCAAACAAGTGTCTCATTCACACTGTCATTAAAACCCTGATTAAGACCCTCCGAACTTCATTCAAGTCTCCTTTACAGTCGGACATTCCTGTAAGCCAAACAATTCCATCATCCGGCACTTCCCTCTCTTCAAGAAGTTCAAACGCTTCATCTGGGACTTGCCCTCCCTCCAAGCGACACAGATTGCATACAGAAGACATGACGTCGGTTTGGTAATGAGCCCCTTAGCATGAAAATGCAGCCCGCTGTGGTCGGCCCAGATTAGCATGAGAGATGATGGAGATTAGTGATGGAAATCCTAAACTCAAACAAACTGATTGTTGAGCTCTTCACATCAGACAAGGCCCGAAACGTGACCTTGGCGACCTCTGACCCTCATCAACCTGTTTTAAAAGCGCAGAGGAGAAACGTGAGGTGAAAGTGAGTACGAGTGAGAGCTCTATAGACACTCGTCCCCTGACAGACATCAAAGTGGGACGTGTTGGTCCACAGTGTCTATGAATGTCCAGTGCCTGACAACTTCAACCAGCTTGTCTGCAGCTCTTGAGAAACTCTTCTCGCACGCACACACACACACACTCTGGAGAGGAGAGCTATTAACAAACATGCAAAAAGTTGAAGAGGCTGATTTGCATAACTCTTATACTTGCCGCCTTCAAAGAGGACGTGTTTTTATGCAGGGTGAATAAACGTTTGTAGTTTTATGTCTGAGAAAGTTTGTTGTTGGTTTTACAGTAAAGTTCTGCCAGCCAAGTTGTGTGCTGGGATTTGATGCCGGGAAAAAAGGCGAACGTGATCGGCTTTGTGGTAACTGTGCTCATCGCAGTAAAACCAAGAGTGTGTGCAAGGTAAGACGATCCTCAGTGTGGTTTCTTCTGTGTTAAGGTGCAGAAGTCCGTCGTGTTTATTCAGCATCATTCATAAAATGCCTGCACAACATACCTCTTTAATATCTACTGAAATAAATAAGATTGTTGTCACACTGTTTAAACAGTAGGAAAGACGGTGGAAAGTAGTCATGAACTTGTTGCCAAAAAAATGACAAACCTTAGGCTTAGTGGACCTTCTTGATCAATTCTTGGACAATTAATCCCCTGATAATTGTGCAATCTGGCTCCCACACACCTGATGCCAATAAATGCAAACCACTGACAAAGATGATCATTGCCACACACCCTTAAACCCTGCAAAGCTTTTCTAAAGCTTTGATAAACACCCTCTCTTACTCCCTCCTTTTCTGCAGGGGCTGTTTGACGGTCCTGACCACAACCTTTCAATGCGTGTGGAGAGAGGGAGAGAGAGAGAAATATTTTGTGCAGAGTGTCTAGACTATATTCATGATCAATCTGTCTGGCCCTGCTGTAGACAGAGAGATGGCAAACTCGATTAGACTCTAAACATTTCCTCAGATTCTGTCTCGCTCTCAGCATATATCGTCTTCACTAACGTCTATCAGCATCATTCGGCTCTCAGTATATGGCGGCTGTTTGTCTGCTGGAGAAATGAGCTTTACTGCTCTAACAGCTCTGACTGAAGACACTCCTCAGAGCAGAGCGAACACAGGGGAGCATGACACGGCAAGAACAGATGACTGATTTCAACACAGCCCGGAAAGATAAACTCAGACGGAGCTATGTGCTTCTTTCTGGATTTTTTTTTTTTTGTCTACTCTGGTTTCCTCAAACTTGGAGACAAAAAAGAGCTACGGTAGATCAAAGTGACTGGCTGCCACAGTCTCGCACAAGGGACTGGACGAAATAGAGAAAATTCACCAAGATTTTGACAATTTCACAATTTGAGCAAACATATAGGTCAATGAAATGTTACCGAGAGTCCAAACGAAAACAAAAAGGAAAAATCTAGTTTAAAACACAAATGCAAAGGTTTAGGAAATCCACTCTTTGGAAAAAAAAAAAAAGATTGTGAGGCATAACTATCAAGCAAAATGTAATAACCTATAATTCACAACATTTAAATGTAAAAGTGTTTTTAAACATTAACATTGCCTTAAAATAACAGTTTTCAAAATAAAATATGTCAATCTCTAATCAGGGCAGTTGTATCACCCTGACATATTTTACTTTATGCCCCTCCCAAAAATATTAAAACCAAATTTCATTTAGAAATTAAAAATATGCTCATCATAGAGAGTGGGAGTTCAAGTCAATATATGGATGAATGGCATTTTGAATGTAGAAATAGGCAAAACAATATCATTGGCAAAAAATACATAGAGGAAAATGTCAAATATCACCAAAAAGACAAGTTTTCCTCATGGGGACCAAAAATGTCCCCCAAGGTCAAGGATTTTGGACATTTTGTCCCCAGAATGGTTTACCAGGCCAAACACACACACACACACACACACTCCCCCCACATTTCAACATGCAGAGACACCATTTAACACTCGTCTCACACTCACACCCTGCAGGTGGCTTGGATACAAACGCCTCAGGAATTCAGATGAGAAGCACGAAAACATCCTGCTGACCTCATCAGAAGCAGAACACAGGCAGGAGCAGGAGCAAGAATGTTAGAGAGATGGACTCACAGCTGAAGATGGCAGATGCAGGATGCTGGGTGGAGATGGGGCAGTGCTCCTCATCACTGTTGTCTCCGCAGTGGTTGAACTGATCACAGACCTGCGAGCCCAGGTTCAGACATCTGCCGTTAGCACACTGGAATCTGCACTCTATGGGTGAAAAAAACTGCAGTAACTCATCTTTAAATAGGCTTATCAATAACAATTAGAGTCAAATACACCTGCTGTATCAGGGCTTGTCAAATGTCCAACCTTTTGCTCTGACCCTTGCGAAAGAAAACTTACCCCTAGAAAAACTTTTTAAATTCAGCTCCCAAAACACAATACACTAATATGTTCAATAGTTTAAGGTCAGTAAGATTTTAAAAAAGAAAAGAAATTAATACTTTCGTTCAGCAAAGATAAATTAAAGGAGTAGTTCACTTTTCAAAAAAACTTTTGCTGAAAATTTACTCAGTCCCCATGTCATCCAAGATGTCCATGTCTTTCTTTCTTCAGTCGAAAAGAAATTAAGGTTTTTGATGAAAACATTACAGGATTTTTCTCCATATAAATGGACTTCAATGGGAACCAAACAGTTCAAGGTCCAAAAGGCACTTTCAGTACAAACTGCAAACTGTTCAAAGGGCTTTAAACGATTCCAGACGAATAATAAGGATCTTATCAAGTGAAACGATCGCTCATTTAAAAAAAAAAAACAAAGTTAAAGTTTTATAAGCTCAAATGGTCGCCTTGCTCTGTTCTGTGATGCACGTTCGTGACTCTCCTGTTCGAACTCGTTAATCAAAATGAACAAATCTTTTTCTGAGTCAATTTGTTCGTTTTGTTCATTGAATGAACCAATTGACTCGTTTCAATTGGTTCATTGAATGAACCAATTGAAAAAGATTCCTTCATTTTGATGAACGAGTTCGAACAGGAGTGACAAACGTGCGTCACAGAACAGAGCAAGGCGAACATTTAAGCTTATAAAACTTAAAGGGTTAGTTCACCCAAAAATGAAAATTCTGTCAGTATTTACTCACCCTCATGTTGTTCCAACCCCGTAAGACCTTCGTTCATCTTCGGAAAACGAATTAAGATATTTAAGATATTAAAATCGCTCCTGCATACAGTCCATAGGCTTCTTGAGGGACTGGCTCTTGCCGTCCCCGAAAAGTCATAAAAGACATCGTTAAAATAGTCCAAGTGACTACAGGGGCTTAATCTTAAGTTTATCAAACGACGAGAACACTTTTGTGCGCAAAAAAACAACAAAAATAACGACTTTATTTCAACTATTCGTTTATTTCTCCCTCTGCGCGAGTCAGCTAACTAGTTTAATAGCGTAAGCTTCTGTTATTGTACGTCACACGCATCACACACACATGACCAGCGTCGACCAATAGTGAGCCTACGTGTGACGTAGCTCTACGCAATCACACTACGTTAACGGACTATAGGCTTATGGAGAAGGAAGTGAATAGTTGAAATAAAGTCGTTATTTTTGTTGTTTTTTTGCGCACAAAAGTGTTCTCGTCGTTTGATAAACTTAAGATTGAGCCCCTGTAGTCACTTGGACTATTTTAACGATGTCTTCAATTACTTTTCGAGGACAGCAAGAGCCAGTCCCTCAAGAAGCCTATGGACTGTATGCAGGAGCGATTTTAATATCCTAAATATCTTAATTTGTGTTCCGAAGATGAACGAAGGTCTTACGGGGTTGGAACAACATGAGGGTGAGTAAATACTGACAGAATTTTCATTTTTGGGTGAACTAACCCTTTAAACTTTGTCATTTTTTTTAAATGACCGATCGGTTCGCTTGATAAGACCCTTATTCATCATCTGGAATCGTTTAAAGCCCTTTGAACAGTTTACAGTTTGGTTCCCACTGAAGTGCATTATATGGAGAAAAATGCTGGAATGTATTTCATCAAAAACCTTAATTTCTTTTCGACTGAAGAAAGAATGACATGGACATGTTGGATGACATGGGGGTGAGTAAATTATCAGAAAAAGTTTTTTTTCAAAAGTAAACTACTCTTTTAAATTAATCTAAAGTGAAAGTAGAGACTTTAAAAATCTATCCTTAAAAAAAGGTTTCAACATTAATAATAAGAAATGTTTCTTCAAATCACCATATTAGACTGATTTCTGAAGGGTCATGCAACACTGAAGACTCACTTTATGGCTGCTGAAAATTCAGGTTTGCCATCATAAGAATAAGTTACATTTTAAAAATAGTAAAGAGAAAACAGCTATTGACAGTAAAGGTAATAATATTGCACAATATTACCGTTTTCTGTATTCTTATCAAATAAATGGTGAATAGAAGAAACATTTATAAAAAAATAATAATAAAAAAATAAACAAAAATTCTTACAGACCCCAAACTTTTGAAATGGTACTGCATATGTTTAAGATGCATCTTCCGCAGATCAAAACTTGTGTCATCTACAGAACTTCTCATTGAACCTTTTTCCCATGTAACAAAATGTCAAAACTGCTTTTTCAACATGGTAAAAAATGCTAGATTGCTAGTTGTCAAGTTAGTCCCCATCCCCATGACACAGCGGAATAATATCGCTGGAATCAATTTCAGAATGATTTGTGTAGAACAATTAAAACATTAACATCCAATCAGAACCATCCTGACTTTAAAAAGCATGTGACAAAACTGCAGCAAGCACTTAATAAACAGAATATTTCCATCCTGGGCAGTCTTTTTTGGTGTGAATGGGCCTCAAGAAGCTAAAACACCTACTGTTTCTCAAAACCTAAACTATCAAAACTAAGTGATCTTACTGTTGGATATCATCCTATGAAACGTCTACATTTGGAAACTAAAAACACTAGCAAATCCTGGGAGGATCTGAAAATCCTCAGCTGCTGGAGATTGTGGGAAGGTTTTTACAGGGCTAAAAACTTTGCAGTGATTTGTGGATCTCGGGTGGCGATGATCCTCTATATGTAGGTCACTGGCTCTTATACATGATCTTAAAATAAGTGTTCCTGCTAGCATGCTTTTAGGGAAACTCAACATTGACCTGATATCGGTGGATATTCGACTGGATGGAAGACTGACTCTCCACTGTAAAGCATTACACACAGAACCAGAAATACAAAGCAAACAGACAGTGATGACACCAGCGCTCCAAACAAATTCCCCATCTGAGGAGGAGGTGCTAGACAATACCAAAGCCATGCAATCTCTCACAGGGTGTGGTGCAGCCAAAAGTGGTTTTAGAAATGTTATGACGATCTTTACACAAACAAATCAGCAGTTCTCTGCCTTCCTTAAACCTTAACAGAGCATGAGTCAATTATGCAATCACAAACCGAGCAGCACAAAACAGCAACAATCGATAGAGAATAGGATGGACCTGATGAGCAAAGAAGAGAAGACGAACTAGATGACAAAAGGAGAGAAGTAGATGAGAAGTATAAGAAACAAGAAGAGGAAAATGAGAGCACAGACAGGATGAGAAAAGAGGAAACAAAGTGAAACAAGACCAGACACAACAACAGGAGAGAAGAAGAGACAAGACAAAAAGAGGAGATTAGACGAAAACAGGTAAAAAAAAGACAAGACAAGATGAGACTACACAAGATAAAATATGGAGGTGAGTACAAGAGAAAAGCTGGAAAGGAGAAGACGTGACATGGAAGACATTAGACGAGATGAGAAAAAGAAGAGACCAGATGAGACATGAGGTGGTGAGAAGAAAGAAGACAGATATGAGATGAGATGACACGGGGAGAGAACAGATGAGGACACAAGATAGGAAGACGAGAGCAGAGGAGAAGAGATGTGAATAAAGATGGAGAGACTAGACAAAGCCAGAGACAACAAGAGTAGAAGATGAGAAGTAAATAGGAAAAAGGAGAGAAAAGACGACAAAATACAAAAAAAGAGTCTAGACAATTTAAGATTTAAAGGGATACTCCACTTTTTTTTTGAAAATAAGCTCATTTTACCACTCCCCCAGAGTTCAACAGTTGGGTTTTACCATTTTCAAATGTACTTAAGTCAATGAGACCAGAAACTGTCTGGTTACTGATATTCTTCTAAATATCAGAAAATCGGCTGAATGGATTCGGAAATGGTAAAACCCAACTGTTTAAATCTTGGGGAGTGGTAAAATGAGCCTATTTCCAAAAAAAAAAAGTGGTCCCTTAAGTATCCCTTTAAAAAGAGATGAGAAAAGATCAGACTAGAGATGAAAATAGACAAAACAAGAAAAAAAGAAAAATAAGAGGATGAGGAGAGGAAAGAAGAGGCAATTCGAAGAGAAGAGACTAAAGGAAACAAGAAATGCAGAGATGAGACAAGAGATGAGACGAGAAAAGAAGAGACAAGATGAGATGAGAAAAGGCAACACAAGAAAAGAATGAGAACCAGAGAAAGAAATGAGAACTGCAGAGACTAGATAAGATTAAAAAAGAAATCAGATGAGATGAGAAAAGAGGAGACGAGACAAGATGCGAAAAGAAGAGACTAGGTGAGACGAGACAAGACAAAACAAGAAAATATGTGACGAAACGAGAGAAGAGACGAGAAGAAACAATTGATACAGAGACTAGAAGAGATTAAACAAGAAACCAGACGAGACGCGAAAAGAAGAGATGAGGCAAGACAAAACAAGAAGAGCAGAAATGAGACAACAAAAGAAGAAAAGAGATGACCTGAGGCCAAACCAGAAGAGACAAGACGAGATGACGAGAAGTAGATGAAAAAAGGAAATCAGAAAGGAGATGAGAAACAAGAAGAGACCAGGTTCTGCTCTCTGTCTGCAGTGCACTAGACTGTCAAACTTTGGTTTAGTACACAGCCCGACCTCCACCGCCCTCCACCCATCTCACGCTTTCTCTCTCCTTCTCCGCATTCCATTCCAGGCAGGGGAGAGAAATGCAGCCTGTCAGAGAAATGGAGCAGAGGAGTCTGGGAAAGGGAGGGGGGAGTGAGAGAGCAGCTTTGAATATTAGCACACAAAAAAACATCATGGCTTTGTAAAGCACAACACGACCCTCCTCATGAACGTAATCTTAAAACTCGCGTTCCCGTGTGACGCCAACACTAAGGTTATAAACCGGGCCCGGGGCTCACCTGTGAAAGCATTGGTGGCCGGTAGGTCAGCCTCCTGCATACTGCTCCTGCCGCTCGGCCCGTGTGTGTGTGCGTGTGTGGGCACCCACGTTATTGGCTCCGACTGCCTGAGGGCTCCTGGGGGCCGAACAGCCGCCTTGCTGCCATTCTCACCTCACAAGTCCATGGCTCCTGCCCTCTACCTCCAGGAAAGGGCAATAGAAACTCAGAAGAAAAGGTGGAGGGGGGCTAAAAAGTCTTCAGTGACGGACTAGGGCTCAATTCAGCAGTAATCAGGGTGGGGTTGCCAGGGCAACCAGCGCACCGATTACCCTCCCAGCCAGAGCCAGCCAGCCATAGCTGTGTGTGAGTGTGTGAGGGTAAGATCCAGACAGGTACTTGATTCAGAGCAGGTGTCAGATAGCTGATTTAGGAAGGGAACGTGTAGTCGCTGCCGCTCGTCCTGGGTGGATAAACTCTTCTCAGCATAGCAGCATGCTAATCAATGCGCCCCACCTCATCCTTCAGACTGCAAGCTCACTGAGAGAGACAGAGAGAAGAAATGAGTTGAGTGACTGAATTATATACTGTAGAAAAAAAAAAATCACCAGCAAAAGGAAAACAAAAAGGTTACCATAGTTTCCTCTAAGACTTAATACTGCAGTGAGCACTGAATGGAATATTTAAGGATTGACAGCGAGTCAATCAACTCCATTGGGTTCATTTGATTCAATTCAATTCGATATACAATTTGATTCAATTCTATTAAGAATGATCTTATTCAGAATTTTTAAAAATGCATGTATAATTTCATTAAATAATTCCTCTTGCTGCAAACCATGTTATCAACCAAACTAAGACAATAATGGCAAATGTATCAGTGGTTTGAGTCGAGAGAGTATATATTAATTCAGCATTAATTTGCACATTTAAAGGGATACTCCACTTTATTTTGGAAATAGGCTCATTTAACAACTCCCCCGGAGTTAAACAGTTGAGTTTTACCGTTTTCGAATCCATTCAGCCGATTTTCTGATATTTAGAAGAATATCAGTAACCAGACCGTTTCTAGTCTCATTGACTTCCATAGTATATTGTTTTCCTACCATGGAAGTCAATGAGACCAGAAACTGACTGGTTCTAAACTGACTTCTTCTAAAAATCAGACAATCGGCTGAATGGATTCGAAAATGGTAAAACTCGACTGTTTAACTCTGGGGGAGTTGTAAAATGAGCCTATTTCCATAAAAAGTGGAGTATCCCTTTAAGGATATTTGATTTAGCATGCGCTACCATTCAAAAGTTTGGGGTCTCTAAGGTTTATTAATGTTTTTGAAAGAAACAATGGTTCTTATGCTCACAAAACCTGAATTTATTTGATCAAAATACAGTAAAAAGATAAAAACAGTAATATGGTGGAATATTATATTAGTTTAAAATGTTCAGCATCATTACTCCAGTCTTCGGTGTCACATGGTCCTTGAGAAATCATTCTCATTTGCTGATTTGACACTCCAGAAACATTTATTATTATTATAATAAATCTGCTTAACATTCTTGTGGAAACTGTGATACATTATGTTGTTAAGATAGTGACATTATAAATGACTTTACAGTTGCTTTTTATCCTAGCTGGATAAAAGTATTAATTTCTTTAAAATATATAAATATATTACTGACCTCAAAGAAAAGGTTTGAGATCGAGAAAAAATATAGACACAGCACAGACGCAACATGAATGTTTCATTAAACAAAAATGAGAAAAAGCAGGGGGTCAACACATCAACATTTTATGATCTTACTGCAGATTTTTACCAGCAACAAAACATCAAGTTCCTGTGAAGAGATGCACATTAGAGTCTTCAATCCCCAGCAGGAGCGTCAGCCGTTAATGACGGTTACATAACACGACAGAACACTTTACTGGACATAGTTATCACAAGCCACAGCTAATGTTTCTGTGGCTTAATATCATTGATTTAACTTCTCAAAAAAAAAAAAAAGCCAATAACTCCATTTTCATTTGGAGAAGACTCAAAGACCAGTCAGAACATGTCCTCAGACAACCTTTAAAGCTCTCCGTCATCCCAGTGGACGCTGCGCTGAGCCCAGACTGCAGACTACACATCGACTGTGTTACTTAGAAACACGGCAAGCCCTCACCTCACCTCGTCTGACCCCTGCCGCAAGCCGCACAGCCAGAGCACGGATCCATCACACAATAAATAATATTACACACATGTGAAACAAGAGAACGCTGTCCAAGTCAAACAAAAACTGAGACACACACACACACAGACACAGTTAACCGAGGTCGTTTCAGGACAGTATACAGCCATCGCAGATAAGACAGACGAACATCTGGCAGATGTTTAGATTCACTTGTCTTCATTGTTATCTCCTTTCCTTTGAGGTTCTGCTCTACAAACCAAGTATCTAATACGTTGTTCAGACCAGGGCTGTGAAAAACAACATATTTTATATCAGATATAAAATCATTTTTCATATATATATATATATATATATATATATATTCAAATATATCAAAATGAATGAATATAAATCAAACTAATGTCAAAATTGTATTCTATGAATTTTATTCTATTTAAATTATATAATTCGGTCTGAAGCAATAACTATTTTCATGTTATGGGGATTTCAAAATTCAATACTATATTGTCTAAATCAAACTAAAACACTAAAAATTTGTCATTTACATGCTACAAGTAAATTCAGAAATCACATAATGTACATTATAAAAATGTTTTTTTTGAGATTGGCTAAATATTATATTTAACAGTGTTATTGAATAATTAGTGTTTTTAAAGATTAGTTTAGATAACGACAAAGGTAATCTAAATGTAAGGGGTTCATGGGTGTTGATGGGATCTCAGAGTAACCTTTAAGCATGTGATTGACTTTAAAGAAATGTGTGCTTGGTAACTGCACAAACACAACGTTTTCCCTTACTGACAATATTTTACATAAGCTGTTGACCCAAAAAAGAGCTCATGTGATAACAAAATATGACTGGAATTTTAAGCGCCTCCTTTGGTGAAGACATTCTTTACACTTCTAAGATTCAAGTTCAGAGGAATGTTGAAGTATCAATGTTTTGCGCTCCTTTCTTGGATCTGTAACAACTACAATTTATATTCGATGTTGAAAGAATAGTAGTTGTTTTTGGACAATAAAATGGTTCAATTTGGGTTTGGATCAACATCTACAGTGCGTATATATATATATATATGTTGAATAGACTTTAGACGCCCAGATTTTTGATATCAGTGCATAAAAAAAAATAATAATAATCTAAAATAAAGTCAAATAGACACAGAATCGCATTAGGACACCGAACTTTCCACATATCGACACTCTCCTCTAATACACATAGTTTGACGGATAGGCTGAACAACAGCCATGCTAAATGACTGCAATAAATGGCTGCTAAAATATTCTCTGTATCTGTCGGTCTGTGTAATGTGATCTCAGTAGGGGGTCTATCTCTTTCTCACTCTCTGTGCCTGGTTAAATCATGATGAAGCTCTTAGGAACAACTACTCGCTAAACTGATTCATCCAGCCAGACTCAACATCATGACAGCCCATGTTATTAACCTTAGTAAAATGACTAATAGCTGCTACCTTTGCCTGTCAGTCTGTAGCAAAATAAACCCCAACATAATGATCAAGACCCAGGCAAGAAAGAGTGGGGTTTTTTATTATCAAAAAGGGGTTTGCTTTGCAATAATGACAAGTTCAAAGTAAATTATCCCATTCAGTACACTGTAAAATGATTTTTCAAAGTAGCGAATAGAAGATTATTGGGGTACATTTTACCACAAAATATTATTTACAATATTCTACTTCAAAATTTCATGTTTAATTCAATGTGTTTCTTGCTGTTTCTTTGAAATTTACAACCAATTTTAGAGTGATTTTTTTTTTCAGTGTACATGGACAAGGAAATCATTTATTCTCTTACATGTAGAGTCCATAAAACGTCCATAACAACAGATGGTTCAGGCAAAGTGAAAGACCGCCTTATTAATGTCTGCCGCTAATCAGACAGATTAACCCTTTTCCTGCATGGGTCCTAAGTTGACCTGACAACCAGGATCTGCAGGTTAACAAATGATGACTCAGCTGTCTGGGTTAGTCAGTTTATAGGTGTGTGTGTGTGTGTGTAAGTCATGTTTCAGTTTTAGTGCTGCCCAACTGAGACTCAATGTGGCTGACAGGAGACAGAACAAAGCACATCAGAAAGAACTAGAGCAGGGGACAGGGGTCCTCAACCTTTTTTGTCAACAACATTACAACCCCTTGTGAGAGAATTTAAAACATTTCACATGTAATTACATTCTTAAACATAACACATTTCACTATTTAGTAGGGCTGCTCCTGACTCATTTAAACCATTAGTGGCAAATCGCAAATATTATATTAACACTAAACCATAATGAGGCTTTATTTAATAGATATAGATAAAATATAAGCCTGTAGACTATTCCGCGCTCAAGTGCATGCAAAAGTAATGATTATGATTGTGTGGGAAATAATAGCAAAGGGAAAATTAATTATTTTTTAATAAACTGGTGTTTTCTGGGTCATAGTCTTCTGCAAAGATGAAGTTGACGATGCTGACTTGCCACAAGTGTGGATGCGCCTTTAGAGAGTGATGTATTATCTGTATGACTAAAAAAGATGGTGGTTTTTAACTCATATCTGCTGTTATCAGGAAACAAAATGTAAGGAATCACGCCGGCGCATTTACCACAAGCACCCGTTAATTATCTTTCCCTCACGAACTGTGACGTCGCTACTTCCTGTAGTTTTTTTTTTTGCGACTAACAACTAATACAATTTTGATCGACTGAGCCTCTTCCCGACGACTAACGTTTTTAGTTATCTATTGGGGACAACCCCACTATTCAGTCAATTTCATTGTTCTTACTACCGTATAAATAACTGTATCAAATAATTTGGTTCTGATGAAAAAACAAACAAACATTTGCACAGATTTTTTTAAAGAATTTTCAGAATTTCTAAAAGGCAGCATAGATTTAGTCGAACTAAAGATTAAACAACAGTAATAAAACAAAAAATAATGTTTGAACACATTTGATTCATTTATTTTTATAAAATACTACTGACAATCACTATGCATCTCTTAGACGTTGTGACATGAAAACCAGTTACACTGAAAAAAAATGATTCTGACCCCTTATAAATATTACGTTTTTATCTGGTTAATTTCACTGATTTGAATGTGTTATTTAATCCTACTTATTTTTTATTATTAATAAAAGCTATGCATGATGGGAGCTATGAATGAGTTTGATTGGTGGAACCTAGAATGCGCTCCTACATGATTTATAATTGTCACCACTGTTGAGATTCACGGGTTGATTCTTGAAAAAAAGTAGTAAATTCAACTCAAAATACTTAAGTTAAATTTTGAATGTAATTAATCTGAAATGACTTATAAAATATCAGTACAACTAATTTACAAAAAATAAGCACACTCGTCTTTGGATTTAGAGAAATGTATTTCATGCAAGCCCTTGACATAATAAAATTAAGTAAAGTCAACATAACAACACTTCATTGATTTAAGTGTAACAGATAGTTGTAAACTATGTATTTTCACAATTCCTGAAAAAAAAAAGAACCAATAAGAGACATCTGTTTGGGAATTGGCCAATCACTCTTGTGCGAACCAAAAGCACACAGGGTCTGGTTGTGCTGCAGTGTGTTTTTAATTCACTAAAAAGAACCGATTCAAAAGAGTCATTCATTTGGGAATCAGACTACACTGTTGGTCACAATGTTTCGTGCTGTAGATTGAGTAACAGTGTAGTTTTTAACTGAAGTCTACTACACGGCTATAAAAAAATGACACTATAAATAAGAAACTCTAAACTATATATAAACAGACAGAAAAAGTAATGAAGTGAAAGGAGAGTAAGTAAAGGAGGAAACACACACTGTATGGCAAACACGCACTGGCCTGTGTAAAGAAACTAGATACAACAGCATGAATTCAGAAAATATGCCTGACTGCACTGCATGTTGTTTTGACAGTCTATCATTTTTCTGTACTGCAGTACCTGCACTCACCTTTCTTCTGACAGTCTTTTTTACTTTATTGTCATCACTATGTTTTTGGGTCTTGTTCGCCCTTATCAGTAACTTGAGTGACAGGCTAATCCAACCTCTTGTATATTTCGGCCCACCTCTCTTAAAGAACAGTTTATTTTTCAATCCTGCATTGCCAACAAGACAAAATGTGGGATGTATTAAAGTCTGTTTTATGCAATATGCTAGAGATTTTGGTTGCCTTAGCAACAGTGACTGAGATGACTTCCTTTCAGCACCCAAAAAGTGATTACCCTTTAATATAATGCACCAAAGTGATCTGAAAACTAATTAATGGCTTTATTGATCAGGCCAGACCTTACATTGACAACTGCATAATATGTTATTTAAAGGACGAAGGTGAGGCGCTACATGAAGATAAGGCAAATAAAAATCAATTACATTTGGAGCCATGTGGGTGGAAAAGACTAAATCAATCTGTCCTCCTGTATTGTTCAGAAAGTCACACACACACAGACACACAGACACAAGCAAAACTGAAACGCAGACCACAAACAAACAAGAGCCTTTGAAGCGAACGTCTAATCAGTTTCAGGATCTCTCCTCTCAGCCAATCAATCGACAGCCCTCTGCGACTCCGCCCACAGTGTCTAGACGGCCAGACCTCTGCTGCTCGACTGCATTCTGCAGCGGTGCACACCGCAGAGGTCAGCGAGGTCAAGTCTAGCATGAGCTCAAACCAGACACTTGTTCTCCAGGGGTTCGTCATACCATCCATTCCAATATTGAGTAGCCTAAATCTGTTGATATGTTTCTTACAATGATGTTACCAAAATTAGGGCACAACATACTTATGTTTTGATGCCATGTATTTGTAACATGTAATGTACATTTAAGTCAAAACAAAACCATGCTAGATTTTAGATTTATTTAGTTATTAAATGTGATGGGTTGCAAGGGCATTGGTATATAGTTATGGATGGTTGCTAGATGGCTTCTGTATTCTGGGTGCTTGAGAAATATGGGTTATGTGCAACAAAAAACTACTATATTCTGTAAAACAGGTTGCATCTGGGTTCAGGGTTTTCTTTCTAATGTGCTTTAAGTATAGAGCTGTTTTACTCAAGAGGATGCTTTTAAAGAGCTACACAAATTTTAATTAATAATTGTATTCAGCAAGGTTGCATTAAATTGTGACAGTAGAGACTTTTACATTGTTATAAAATATTTCTGTCAAACAAATGCTGTTCTTTTGAACTTTCTATTAAAGGGATACTCATTCACCCAAAAAATTTAATTTCCTGTTAAACACAAAAGAAGATATTTTAAAGAATGTTGGTAACTAGACAGTTGGAAGTCAATGAAAGTCAATGGCTACTGTTTGATTACCAACATTCTTTAAAATATCTTCTTTTGTGTTCAGCAGAAGAAAGAATCTCATACAGGCTTGGAACAACAATGACAAGAGTTCATTTTTGGGTGAACTCCCTTTAAAGGGTTAGTTCACCCAAAAATGAAAATTAAGTCATTAATTACTCACCCCCATGCTGTACCAACCCCGTAAGACCTTCGTTCGTCTTCGGAACACAAATGAAGATATTTTTGATTAAATTTGAGAGCTGTATAACTACCACATTGGCTCCTAAGGGACTGCCTCTTGACGGCCCAAAAAGTCAATGAAGAAAATGACTTCATTAGAGACTTCCTTATAGATTTCCACGACGCATGCGCGAGATTTGCGATCTGCGTACACAGCTTACACTACTTCAGATCGCAGTTCTCGCGCATGCGTCGTGGAAATCTATAAGGAAGTCTCGTTCTGGCCTACAAGGAAGAAAAAAATAGTCGAATAAACTCGTTATTTTTGTTTGTTTTTTCGCACAAAAAGTATTCGCGTCGCTTGATAAACATATAGTTGAGCCACGGTAGTCACTTGGGATATTTAAACATTTTCTTCATTGACTTTTTGGGCCGTCAAGAGGCAGTCCCTTAGGAGCCAATGTGGTAGTTATACAGCTCTCAAATTTAATCAAAAATATCTTCATTTGTGTTCCGAAGACGAACGAAGGTCTTACAGGGTTGGTACAGCATGGGGGTGAGTAATTAATGACTTAATTTTCATTTTTGGGTGAACTAACCCTTTAATCAAAGAATCCTGAAATAATACGCAGTATGGTTTCCAACATATTAAGCATCACAACTGTTTTCAACATAGATAATAACAAGAAATGTTTCTTGATCAAGAAATCAGCATATTAGAATGCTTTCTAAAGGATCATGTGACACATAAGACTGGAGTAATTCTGCAAAATTTTTTAAATACATTAAAATAGAAAACATTAATCTTTAATTACAATAATATTTCACAATATTACTGTCTTTGTTTTTGTTTAAAGGGGTGATGAAGTGAGAAATCAAATTTTCCTTGACCTTTTGACATCTAAGAGGCTATCATATTATAAGAATATCCTGTAAGTTTCAGAACTGAAAGTCATTGTTAGTCCAATAAAAGCTTTTATTGACACCAGGCTCAGCAAATAACTCGTTTTTCAAAGTGGGGAACTATGACGTCAGAGGATAAAACACCACCCCCCAGAAGAAGATCGACGCCTACTTCAACACGGCCGGTTTAGCCCCACCCACCGATTCGCGCATTACACGCCTACCTCCTGATGACAAACTGGGTCGAGAGTGAAACTCATTATAATATGCAAATCTGTTATCCACTCACAGCAGTGGGCGTTTAAGTCTTCAATGCGAGACGCCCATAAAAACCGGGCGTTTTTGAGCTGGGCTCAAAACTAGGGTAGAAAATAGCTTATTACTTATTAATTTTGATGTTTTTTAAAGTACCAAGCGAACGTCAGAAGTTGACCTCAGACAACAATATAAAAAAATTTAAAAAGCCAGTTTATGACCCCTTTAAATATAAAGTTTTGAATGGCAGTTTATTATAGTCAAAATGTTTGATTGACACTATTTGATCTTAATTTCCTCAAAATGAGATTTACAGCAGCGCTGTCTGACTTGTTTGGTTAATATGACGGATCACCTTCTTCCAGATCTGTGAAGGGTGATTTGGACAACTAAAGATGCTGTAAATAATTAGAGGCCTAAAAGTTTGTGTATGCAATGTCCTCTAGAAGAGCTGATGTCAAAGTCAAGCTGCAGTGCAAGAGAGAGAGAGAGAGAGAGAGAGAGAGAGAGAGAGAGAGAGAGAGCTTGGTGCAGAGTGCTGCAGTGTCCTGTATCAGAACAGAGATCAGCTTTGAAGCATTAGAGATAGACAGTGACAGGACTCGAACCCCCACAGCATCAATGGGTGTCTATTCCCACTCAAATCTCAATCTCCATTAAAATGTTAAATATAGGCACATACAAGACAAACACAAAGTACTAAATAATAACAGCGATGCCATGCAAAGATTGACCATAAATCACAACTGCTTGCCTGTTGTTGTTTTTTTCTGACTACAAAAACATTTCCAACTGATCAAACTACAGTTATCAAATATGTCAAAAGGAGCCTAATTTTCCAGAGAGCAGTTGTGTTGTCATTTTTGATGGAAACTAGAGTTCTGAGAGATGGCGATTTGTAACGACACAGACCAGAAATAATTCATTTCCAATAAAGACACAGAAGTTCTTCGGATCAGACTTGAACTTCGGAGGCATTAAAAATAAAAGGATGATTATGTGAGAAATGAGAACTACCAACTACTTTTTGAGAAGGTTAACGGGACGTTAAACTTCAGGAAAACTCACCTACTAGTCTGCTTTTACAGCCTCATTGTGTTTATGATGACGCACCACTCTTGCAAAATATTCTAACTCAAACTTTCAGAGAATTTTTTTTTTAAATAAAGAAACGCAGAATACTGTTTATAGTCTACGTTTACGTCTACGTTAAATCCTACTTTTGCAAAGACAAAACTGGGCTGGCAGGGAAAAAGTCGTCACTGCATCAAGCACACCATGGTCAATAAGTTCACTGCAACTGCCACTAGGGGGCAAACTGCGGATATAGTCTGCTGCTATAAAAAAAGGTCCAAAAATAAAGTAAAAAAGACCAATTAAGCTCTTGCAATGACACAAGCTGAGCGGTAGTTAGTGTCTTTATCTCTGCTCCGCCAGGACTGCAGTTCCCCTCATACCCCAGCATGCCTTAATCTGTCCCACACCACAGGATGCCAACCAGGGACCCCAGCCCTATTGGACCATCTTTGCCATATGTCTCTGTTCTGGGATCATCCATAAGGATCGGTCTCAGGACTACGAGAGGCCGTCTGTCTGAATCCAAAAAAAAAAAAATCAGCTAGACATTCAGAGGATTTGCTACTAAAACACAGACATGTACTGCGCCGACTTATGCAAAATAACATTGGTTTATTTTATTACAATGGAAACTAAGTAGGGAACACATAGTGACCTTTTCCATGGATGGATCCATAAGTGTCTGACTGTGATCGCTGCCCGAGGGCCGCTCTTTTTGGCTGCGTGGTCTCCTCTCCAGTCGAAGTATGTTCTGAGGGGGTGCAAGTAATTTTAAGATCCTCCTGGGTGTTCCTCCTTGCACTGATCCGAGTCCAGTTCTGCAGCGTGTCAGATAATGACAGACAGCAGGGTTTGCAGAACAACAGCTGATCCCGGTTCAGCGTGCGCGGCCCCTACCCTAAGCCCTTATGCCACCTGACGTTTCAGTGCCAGAGGCCAGATGATGTGGTTCGCAGCAAGACAGGAAGCTTGGCGTACGATGACTCCGCGTCAGACAGACGGCTCTCAGCGAGACAGGAAGCTTTCTTCCCACAAGCAGTGAGTGTTCCGGTCTGGAGTGGGCTGCTGTCCCAGCTCTCAGCCTCAAATCACTCACACATCAACAGGATAATGCTCCATTTACTGTGCTTTACCACTAAAATATACTCAAACCTCTACGCACGCAAGAAAATAAATATGAGCATTCCTGGCGAAAAAATAAAACACAAAAAAGTCCAGTAATACATCAATTTGAGTATCACAACATTCTAATGTAAAGTATGAAAAATGGTTGTTAACAATATTAAAAAAATATATATTCAAATAGTCTTTACAATAATATAGAATAAAATATAATACTGTAACAAATATTGTTGGTTTAACTTAAAAAATTAAGTAGCCTGGCTGCATTATTAAAACAATAAGTTATCTGAACTAAATAAATTAAGTTGATTTGACAAAAGAAAAAATGCTGTGATTACAAATCTTGCAAAAAAATTTTTACAGTGACATTTAATCTAAAATGACATTAAATCGTTTTAATATTAAATAGTTTTGTAATTATAAAATAATAAATTATATAATTATTTTAAATGTAAAACATTATTAACTTGAAGAATAATGTAAAAATAAATAAAATGTAAAAATTGTGAAAATGTAACTTAATTTTAATTTTTTTTTTTGTAAGAATAAAATGTAAAAAAAAAAAAAAAAAAAACTAAACTAAATTAAATTAAAGGACTAAAAAAAAAAAAATTTTTTTTTTGGTTATGGCCCTGTTATGGTCACTCTCAGCAAGCTCGCTGGGGTACTTGTTACCCGTGGCCAACAGAGTGCATTTTGTGCAGGCAGACAGGTGCCGATGCACCGCGAGTCCCGTTAAGCTTCTCTCACGCTTTGGACCGATTTATCATTCTTCAGTCCCTGAGCTCCACGCGCCTCCACGACTCACTGTTACACTTGGCCCAATGCCACGGCAGATCCATCAGCCGACACTCTGACACACCTCGCTGTCTGCCTGGAGCGGATGACATCACAGCTGGGACACGAGCTCATTTTTCAGGAGTGGAAAGTGTCCTTCTGTGTCGATAAACGTCATTCAGGGGTAACGCAGAGGAACGGCTCACATTCATAAATACAGAATGAACATGAGGCAACGACCCCTTGAGACAAACAGGACATGGAGTCAAAGACTGAATGCCACAGACAAGAAGTTAGAAGAGAAGTAAACGTCAGATGCCTTCAAGCAACAATAAACGCTCTGTTGGACTCTGGCAGCGTATGACACAATCATGTCTGTGTCTCTCAACTGGGCCAGAACCTGCAGCGCACAGGAAAGGACACAGAGAGTGGAGTCTAAAACTGGGCTGAACACTAGTCACGACAGCCACTGGCAGCACACTCAGTCCAAGTCTGGACAGGGTCAGCTGACAGACACACACACACACACACACACAGGCAGGCAGGCAGGCAGACAGACGAGAGGGCACAAACACTCTCACAGTTCCCCTCTTGGTCTCAAATGCAGAAAATATTAACAAGCAATTAATAAAGCTTGGATAATGGGATGTTAACCGCTTTGGACACCGCTGACATTACTAAGAGATCATTTTAACATTTCACATGATACACAGATTCTCAATCTTTCTGGAGCTCAAAAGTAAGTAAATCTCAAAGCTTCAAGTGAGCAAATGTGATATTAAATGAGAGTCTGACAGAAAATTCTATCCATCAAGTGCAAGACAAGCAGCCATAACTACTGAACATTAAATGAATAAATTATTATTATCACCACTGAAAGAAAAAACATTGTGAGCCAGGAAACGTTTATAATATATTTTTCATTACTGGAAAAAAATTCTGATTGGATGATTCCATAACTGCTACTTCCATCTCATATATCTTTTTTTTTTTATAATGCTTATAATGTTATTATAACTTGTAGTTTTATCCTTAAAAATGTAATAGCAAATAATACAATTAGTACAATAGCATATAAATATTAAGTACTATTTTTTATCTAAACTACAATACAAAAAAAAAAAAACATTTTAACAAAATATCTAAATTTCATGCCCATGTATTAAATTAAGTAGCCATGTAATACTAAAAATATATAAATAAACTGCAAAAAAAAGTATACAAACCAATTAAAATGAATAAAGAAAAACTACTTGTAAATATAAGTTCAATTATCTTTGGTATTATTATGTTTTTTAATGTAATGTAGCCTATTTTTAATAATAATAATAACACAAACTAAATGTATCATATAATCATAGCATTTGAGAATTAGCTTATTATGGCAGAATTAAGAAGATAGCTCACGCTGTCTGGGCCAAAATGAGCCCTATTATGTCTGGATGAAGAACTGGGTTACATGCAGGGTCCCGTTGAAGCAACCGGCTGTGTTCTCCGTAAAACGCACGACCACTTCTCTCTAATATATCTCCGATAAATTATTTGGTCTAGCGGAGTACAGAAATATGACAGTCTAGCGCACCGGCCTGATTATTGGCTTGTAGTTGTCTGGCTGCATATGAAGTCAGAGGGTCCCAGCAACTTTTTGTACCCCGGTCTAAACCCGCTGAGCTCCTCTCTCTATATCCGCGGGGCCACTGGCACAGCTGGCACCATTACGCACCCATCTGATGCCATCTGCACAAAACCAAACATATACGAGGAGAATATTAGCTCCTTACCTCTGCAAAGAGGAATCAGGAAATGGCACTATGAGTCCGCGGAGAGCAGAAGGCTGAGCCGTGCTGGCTGCTGATCCAGCGGAGATGACCTGGATTTCACCGCCAGACTCGACGGCGTAAAAATAATCAGGCGCACAGTGGAGAGTGAAGCTAGCGGCAGGAACACACGAGCACTGATGGAGGACAGGCGGAGAGGGCGTTTTTCAAAATAAGAGACTCAACTCAAGCTCGCAATACCGGTTTTTAAAATAAGAGTTTCGGTAAAAAAATAAATAAAATTAAATACAAACTCATTTCATTGATTGTATCGAGAGCTTTGCACCACTTTTTTTAATTACTAATTTAAATGTGAGTTTTGGTAAATTAGCTTAATATTAGATTGGGGGTGATTTTAGTTTGAAGTTAAACAATACATTTTCTACCATACTGTAAAATGAAACCGCTTTATGCTCAGTATTAATCTCAGTTATAATTAATTTTCCTATGATGTTTTTTTTTTTTTTGCACGCCCGACTTACATAAAGATATTATCTCATGTTGAAGCCTGAAAAGCAGCAGTGATATTGAATATATTTATATATCGCCCCCTACTGGAATTAACGTAATATGTTTTGGGGTTAAAGCCACTTATCTATTCGTTGAATAAATGAAAAAAATCATCTCTATTTTTAAAACACAAACAGAATTTCTATTTTCTTAAAAGATTCAAAATAAAAACTAGACAAATAAGGATTTTGTATTATTATTAAGATGGTTGATGCAAGGTGATATGATTTTATTCCTACTGATTTAACCAGATATTCAGTTTCCATTTTTGAGTGTAGTTTTAGTATTATTTGTATACCAATATAATTGTTTATATTTACATTTATATTTGCTTATGTTTATATATAAATGTTTATTTTTGCATGACCCTTTTTTCTATTTTCAGTTTCATTTTAACTTTAGTAATTGCATGTTTTTATCGTTTTTTTTTAGATTCATTTACATGAATTTGTCATTTTTTTTATATTGCCGAATACAAGTATTAATTTTTTTAAAAAAAAAAAATCTTACTTACCCCGAATTTTTCATTAAATGTATATTATTTAAATAGATTAATATAAAATTAAAGATAAAATATATAAATAAAATTATAACTCTGGTTTGCATTTCAGTTTCAGTTTAATTTTAGTACTTCAAATTAACTTAATTTTAAAGCTACATCACTAATTTCAAGACTAGTTTTTTTGTGCATTTAAACTTTATTTAAATTACTATAACAACACTGGCTTCCTTAGCCATTGATAAGTGTATTTTGATTGAAGGCTTTATTGCATGTTGTAAAAAAATGTGATAGATAGAATAAATATTTTCCTGTGGGCACACACACACACACACACACACATATACATATATATATATTACATATATAAATACACACAGGAGGGGGGTGGTGGAAGGGAGATAAGGATGATTCTAAGGGCCCTAAGCAGAAAAGGGGCCCTTTCGGCAGCATCAGTGGGGCCAACTATATGCGTAAAAAAAAAAGTGATCAAAAATCAAGTGATTTCACAGGGTCAAACAAGGAAACATGACTCCAACATTCATATTTTAATTCAGTCATAGCTTTATTTTACCTCTAGGTGGCACAAGGCCCAAATATACAACACTCTCCCTCTCAGTCCTAGGGAGAAGCGTGAGAGTCTGCAATGCAAAACCAGACTCGTTTTGCGTATGCAGTCCCAACTCAAGTTCTACTGTGCAAAACAGAGTCTTAGAAACAGCTCAACTTCTATGATTCTACAACCAGAACTAGAGCGGAATCTAGATTTGTGTGGTCTGGCTGTGGAGCTCGGGCTTGTCAATGAAACACAGATATACTAGGTACAGTGTAAGAGTGTCTCTTTTCCTCCAGAGACGTTTGAAGCTCAAAGCGGCCCCCCCAGATTCAGAATCACCCTCTCAGCATCCAGTCACCGGCCCCAATCTCGTCATGACTCCAATCCGGTCCAGCTCGTCTGTTAAATAAATCCGGAGCCCTCCTCGGGGTACCCGTGATCTACCGTGCAGCTTAACGTGAGGGTCAGTGAGTAGTGTAGGGGGGCCCATGAGACTCCATTAGTGTACAAGTCTGTGCTGGTGTGTTTCTCGGGGCGTCACATGCATCATCGTGTCCTTTCGCTAGGGCTAATGCGGCCGTGCCTGTCCCAACATCTTCAGCCTGGCCTGGTCAATCACATCCAGCAGGTTCTTGGCATCTACGGCCAGTGCGTGCGCAGCTGTTAGCATCTGTTTCTTGTAGTCCTGCTGCAGGCTGGTCATCACGTACTGCTGGGCCAACTTCATCTTATTTATCAGCTCAGCCAGGTCTGAATTTAGAAGCTTCTGAGCCATTTCGATCTGAAGACGAGGAATGGGAGTGACAGTTAGCTGAGCTGGCAGGAAGAACATTGAGAATGAGAGTATTTTTTGTGAGTTTACCTCTCTGTGCGTGTGAGCTGGTAATAATGGTATCGTCTCATCCACAGTGGCCAGCAGTGTTCTCAGTGCCAATCCTACTTCCTGAAACACACATTTCCATGGTGAGAATGTTGAAAGTACAAAAATGATCTACTAACATTTTGCTGTTATTTAAAGCTCATGTTGCATTTAAACCCGTTTTTAGCTTTATTTTATTTTTCAGTTCAGTTCATTTTAGCATTTCAGTTAGTTGCCAAGGCAACATTTCAAATTGTAGTTTAAAGTGCCTCTATTATGCCATTTTAAAGTTTCCAGTCTCTTACAACAGGTTTACATGCATCCAAGGTCAGAAAACACAGTTTCGAACACTGCACTCAGTGTCTGAAAGGGTTGAATAAAGAGTCAATCTCTCTAAAGTTAAACCCTTCCTTTTTGAGAGCCTTCTCTGCTTTGATTGTTCAGATGGCCCAGTCTGTCGTGATTGGTCGATTGTGATGTTGGAAACGAAACGGCCATTGCCATATCTGAATTCCTGCTCTAGAGGCTTCCTCAGCACTTGCATACATAGTGAAACGAACAGCAACGACAGTGTCGGTTTTACCATAGCAAATTGAACACGGGTCCTCGTCCATCGGAAGTGCATGCAACGTGGATCTGCTTTCATAGCTCATAAAACAGCATCTTTTCGAAATGTCAACAAGAAGAACCAAACTCTTCCAGGCATCAGTAACAACTACAATGTTTGAGAGCGGCTCAAAGTAGATGATGTACATGGACATGCCAATGAAAAGCCAGTGATACAAACCTACGTATGTTCTTGCCGGAAGTAAGAATTTTTCATGACATTTGTCATGCATTTTGATCTTTAAAAATTTGCAGATCAGTTGCATTCACAAACAGACATACAACACACTACATGAAAGGTAATATTCCAAACAAGCATAATAGAGGCACTTAAAAGTGTTTTATCTTATATTTTTATTTTAGCTTTATCTCTAAAACTGTATTCTGAACAAATGTGGGCAAAATAGTTTTGATTTATTTTAAAAAAAGACTTGGCTACTTTTCCTAAGTTTGCCTCCTGAACACACACATTTATTTAATTTTTTTTGACTCAATTCTACAATGTTAAGTGGGTGAAAAAAAAAACTCCTTAATCTTGTATTTGGGTCAAAAATGGGCACCTATAGAAATGAATGGGAAAAACTGTAATTTAAAGCATTCTAAAATAAGCCAAAATAACAGTCACTTCATCTTTAGGTTTTAGCTCTAAGAACTTATTGGAATGATATTTTAATGCAGTTAAAATAAAATAAATAAAATAAAACATAAAAATAAGCATAATTTGCATAGAAAATATGGCACTTTTTAAAGTTAATAAATAAAAAAACACCATAAATGGATAGACAAAACTTTATCGAAGACAGTGATATAACATTTTTAATAAATAAAAATTAGGATCACACCTGAGTCCTCTGTGCCCACGTTTGTCCAAAATTACAGGATTAAGGGCTATATAAAGTGAATACGGTTTGAGGGCTGTTCCATATTTATTTCAGCTTTATTTAAATCACCAAAAATAACAAGTTCTAGTTTTAGTAATCAATAACAATAGTGGTTGCGAGGAAATTAATTGCACTATAGATGCCTGTTTTTTTGTGTGTGTGTTCCATTGAAATACATGTTTAAAACGACCTGAGGGCGAGTTTAAGGTGAAATAACTTTTAGGATAATCTCTCTGGACAACAAATGACGTATTAAGTGACCCTAAAGTACAGATATCTAGTATATTTCTTAGGTTATGTCATACCTTCACCATGGGTACGTATTCTTCAGGGGGAGCTGGCTGGATTTTACTGGACATCTCAATCACGGCCTTCACCAGCCCGGTCACGTTTTCATAGACCTTATCGTTGGACCGATCTAAGTTCGCTGTTGGGGGTGGGTTGATCTCCTGAGGCTGAATCTAATGACAAATACAAAAGTAACATGTTTTTAAAATTATGCATTAATGAAGATTATTTCATTAAGCACATAAACAAAGGATTTTAGATGAAGGATGTGTTATTCAATTCTTGTTACTGGGCATAAGTGATAATGAAATGTGTTATGGTTGACACTAGATGGCAATAGATAAGCAACTACTGGAGACCAAACTCCACCTACAATTTTAATACAAAATATCATAAGACAACAAAAAGAATGAATAGAAAAAGTTCCCCCATCTAAAATATAGAGAGATCAGGGACAATAAACTGTGCACCCATCCCACAAGAATGATCAAAACCCTCCACTAGACTAGATTGCACAACAAGCACATTATTAAAATCACAGCTTATTTAAAAAAGCAAAGGACATGCATAGTGATCTATACTTCAGTTTAGTGGATAATTAAGTTATGATTGGAAATGATATGGTTGAGTAATGACATAGCAACTGGTTAAAGGGGGAATAAACACAGACAGAAACATAACACTGGGTCTACAGGTGGTCTTACCCTCCAGGGCTACCAGTGCAAAAACAGTGCAACAGAGGAAGGGCAGAGGCACAGAGCAAGAGAAAAGTGTGCAGAGAGAAAAAAAAAAAAAGAAAGATTAATAAATATCACTTTACAAATACATGCTGCAACGAAAGAAAGAGAAAACAGCTTGGAGTTATTGAACCATTCTGTTTTGTTTTTTTACCCAACCTCATGACAACGTTAGGAGTGTTTAGTGCTGTGAAGTAATATAACAACTTTTACATTTAAAGACAAGATAAAAAAATGTAAAATTGCAGTTTTGGGTCTACATTTTTAGCAAATATAGAAATGTAAAATTCACTGCCTTGTTAATATAATTGACAAACCATCTACTTCAAATGTTTTGTCCAATCAAATGAGAAGTTTTGCCTCTGACTAGCAAAAACAAGTGGGCTACATCCTGATTGTGGAACAACTAAACCCTATTAGCTATTTAAAAAGAACACAAGATGAGCCTTTCAATATTCTTGCTGTTTAAACCCAAAATCAACACTAGACTAGAGTGTTATTACGGGACCTTAAATCCATTTTTTTTTCCCAACCAAACACACCCATAGGTAAACCTGGAAAAACAGATTGCAATTATACGTGCATTGTTTCTAATTACATTTTCCATGCCGCATTGGATTTGCGCTGTTGCTTGTGAGACCCCCTGCACGCTGACCAACAGCATCAGGAAAACGCGCTGGAATGGAAACTGTGCAGGGATCTTTTTATGAGAGACCCCGCAGAGCAATTGTGTGCGTGTGTATGTGAAGGGGGTTTTCAGGAATGAGGATGATTTTAATGAGGCTTGGCAAACAGCATCTGTTGGCATGCTAACTGCTCCTGAAGGCGTCCCGCAAGTACAGATGCTAATCTTACCAGCCTCCCAGTGTCCCAGTGTGTGTTTGGTGGAATTTCGAACTTTGTGCTTAAAAAACAGCAAGCAGGGATTACTGTAAAGTTCCACAAGCACGAGTTTCTCGCTGGTAGTACCTTCACGCCTTCATTGTAGCTCTCTGTGGGGTTGAGTCCGGAGACTCCCGCTGGGTGGCTGGGAGCTCCGGGCCGAGGAGGCTTTTTAGGAGGAGCTGCGTGCTCTGTGGACAACAAGAAACGGTTATCCTTGAACTCAATCTGCAGTGCAGCATTGAAAAGCAATAACATCAGATGGACCAAGTGGACCAGATTTACATTTTCATACAAATCCATTGCCATTTATAAAACATCTGCACTCAAAAACACTTGGCAAAATATGTACATTACAGCAGAAGTGATTGTTTTTCACTTTGAAATAAATGAACTTTTATTTCATAATTATTTTGATCAAAAGTGACTGTAAAGACATTTATCATTTTACAGATTTCTATTTCAAATAAATGCTGTTCTTCTGAACATTCAATTCATAAAACTATTTTCAGCATTGATAAGAAATGTTTCTTGAGCACCAAATCAGCATACTAAAATGATTTCTTCACCATGAAGACTGCTGGAAATTCAGCTTTGCCATCACAGGAATAAATCAAATAACTTAACGTATTACATGAAACAGAACTGGCATACAACATACCTGCTTTCCCTATAGGTTGATAGATGTGCTGGTTTCCAGTCTGCAAACAAAACAAAAAACAGTTACAACAGTTAAAAATATGCAGGAGCCAAGACAGACTGTGCCATGTGTGTTGTTGTGGTCTGGGTGGGGAACAGCCCGAATGCCTGGCATGCCAACACACACACACACATCTGCCAAGACCACAGAGAATCAAAAAGGACAGCCCAATGGGACGGGATAGACATTCAAAACCACTGCAGAAGACAAACAAACTCTAGAGCAGCTGAATCTAGAGTTCTGCTCTTCTAGATCCACATCATGCCACACATGAAACATTTAAAAACTAGTAAACATCTGTGGTAGTTCTATATTAACATCAGAAGTGGGAGGGCAGAGCAGATTGGGTTTCTCGAGTGTCCACTGCTACATGTTTCCTCACAAAAGGGCCCTTGTGCTTGGTCTCCCATTTATCCCAATGAATTTATTTTTGATAGATATCCAGCTATGATAGGCACTTCAGCCCCTTCAAATTTAAAAAACAAAAAACAAAAATGAAATTAATCTCAATGGAGACCAAAAATGTCTATAAATATGTCTCAGTTCTTAAGCTGCATGAACACCTCAAGTTTGTCTCAAACCTAAAGAACCAAGACTAGGACTGTAGAAAATGTCACATAATTAATGTCAAAAAATGTATCTGATCAGTGACATACAGTAGACATACAGTTTGTCTCAAATCTTTAAAACTGAAAAAAAAAAAAATTATAAATGAGATTTTACTTGTTACAATCTGTCAAAAAAGTAATCTAAAACGTATGTTTATGATTATGTTACCTAAAATGTGTAATGTACACAGTTGTAGATCATAGAGTTACATAATATTCACATACAGTCCCCCACTGAAAACAATTTAAGTGAAATTCCTGTGCATGTACAGAATTCCCCCACAGCGAGTGAGTTGACACCCATAAACAAAATAATTTACGGCAGATGTCCATGAGCGGGAACACCACTATATTTAACATGATCTGATCAGATGATTAACTCTCGCATTAACTCCTGCCTGAGAGATATGGCTATATGACCTATGTATGTTTTACATTTTGTATTCATGCATGCAAAGAAAAGGGTTAATGCGTTTAATGAACAATCCCTTTAACTTTAAATGAACTTGCATTACATTACATTTCATTATGTTTTAAAGATTTACACTATCACTCAAAAGCTTGGGTTCAGATTTGTTTTTTCTTATGCTCACCAAGGCTGCAGTTATTTGATTACAAATACAGTAAAATCAGTGTAAAATGTTATTACAGTTACAAAGTATTAGACTATTTCAATATCGATTCTTCATTCACATGACTCTACAGAAATCATTCTAATAAGCTGATTCGATGAATAAAAAGTTCAATAGCAAACCATTCTTGTTTAATTCACCCTTGCTGATTAAAACTATTAATATTTATTTGCAAAAAAAAAAAAAAAAATGACTTTACTGACCTCAAACTTTCAAACAGTAGAGTATTTCAATAAAAAGAAAGAAAATGAAGAAACTCACTGGTCCCTGAAGGCTTCCATCATCACGGTCAATGCTTCCTCTGGAACTTCTCCCATCAGGCTTCTGCCATACACACACACACAGAGGAGAAAGAAGGTCAAATTTGACACCTCATTCAACAAATTCATGTCCTGTGCTTCTTCACACCATGTCCTGACATGGAACGACACAAGATTCCAGCGAGAAGTACAGCAAATCCACAATGAAAATGACATTTCTGCATGGCACGGCACATTAATAGCCAATAAGAACACATTTCATGTTTACTATTCAGTTATTAAGTGTAATCCCACAAATGTCTCACATGTTCAATCATATAAATCACGTCATAAGTATTGCTCACAAACCATATGTCTGTTCCTACTCCTTAAAATGACAACGACAAAGCATCCATTAATCAAATGAATCAGACTCAGTTACAGCACTCTGACAACAAGTCCATGACAGTTCAAGATGCCTTAAAGAGGAAATTAAAACTGTAAAATCTTACGATTTTTCCAAGTTTACCGTACCAGTTTTCCGAAGCAGGATTTAAAGACCTGCATCTTCCTGTCTGTTCCTGTGAGTGTTTCTCTCTGGCGTTTCTTAAGCATGGAGCAGAGCACAGAGTGGATCTCCATTAAGCAAGCGTGTGTGTGTGTGTGTGGGATAAGTCAGAGTGTGTGTGTAGAGTGACTCGTCTCCTGAATGTGAGACATATTAAACGCACACACTGACTCACTCACAGTCGACGAGCCTCAACTCAACGAAGCCAAGCCCTTTTCTGCTCAACTACTCCTCCTCTCTCTCATTCCCAAGCTCAGTGTTTTCTCTCTTTCCCTCCTATTATTCCTCATGCACAGACATTCACGTATAACATCTGTGAAGAGATGAAAACTTCCTGTGATCAGTAATTTAACTTTCAGCAGAGGCAGGTCAAGTTGAGTTTACCCATCTCATGCCTCGGTGCCAACAAAACCTTTCATTACTGAGGAATGCCTGAAAACGGCACCTGTATCAAACGGCCCGGGATAAAAAAAAACTCATGCCCCACTCACAGCATCAAAACTTTAACGGGCATGCGAATAGTTTTTAACCATCCTAAGCTTTTTGAAAAAAGGTCACGCATTGGCTGTAAGAGTCAAACACTGTAAGAGTGTAACCTTTTTAATGAAAAACATATTATTATTATTACTTATTTATGTGTAAAACTGTCATTATTTGCTAATGGTGGAACACAAGGCTTTTTTCACATTTCAAATAAAAAAAATTGAACATTATCATAATGGGTCTCATATATGCACTATATAAAATAATATTTATTGACTAATAATCTAACAATTCACAGACCTGGTTATTTGAGAAACACTGCTTCAGAGAATTACAAATTAGCCAGATTCATGAACAAATCATACTTTTGATCCAGTTATTTTTAATAGACTAATTAATTCTGAGTGCTTCGTTCCCAAACTGGAATGATTCAGTTCTTGAGCTCAAACTTTTTGACTCGATGATTCAGTCACTGGAGTGGAAGATTGGTGATAAATATAAAATGTTTATTTGCTCATCACACAATTCTATCACTTGACTTGAAAAGATTTGGAATAAAACGAACAAATCACACAGGCAATGTTTTCCATATGGAAAAGAACAGCATGATTCTTCAAAATAGTTCATTTTGCGTTCTATTGATAGAACATCTTATGTGTTTAGAAAAACGCGAGGCTGAACAAATACTTTTTACGCTGAACTAATCCTTTAAAGAGCTGACATTTCATTTCAAAAGAAGTTGTTTGTGAGGAAAAGTAATAGTTTGAGCAGAAGAATGAATGTTGTTTGCTGTGGTGGGGCTCTGAATGCCCTTTTTAGTTGGTACAGGAAGCTATGAGAGTTTTTTCTGTGAGACAGACTGAACATAATGACACAGTGAAGATACAAATGACGGAGACTGAAAGCCAAAACTTGCCATACCACAAACGCACACAAATATTCGCAGACAAACTTGTGCGGATAAAAACCTACAAACAGTATACACACATTTTACTGCAACAATAACATTCGCATTCATATACTTTCTGTAATTCTTCAAGAATGCAAATGCAAAAAATGCAACAAAAAAAAACCTTACAGCAAAGCTGAGGTTGTGAAATTATGAGGCTCAATCTCAACCGTTTACAAATAAATAGCGCAGGAAACCGCAATTGGTGGACACACTTATTCTCAAACAAACATGAAAATGACTGTTTGGAATATCATACCATTGCTGCAGCTATAAATAAACATCATGATGATTCACTAGTAAAATGCTTTTAGGAAGAAGTGAAAACTAACACCCATGTAACACAGCTAAACAGGGGGAGAGAGGAGAGGGAAAAGGGAATAAGATGAGCAGATACATGTGAGTGGGATCAGTACCAGTAGTCTCTCCTCCTGCTCTAACCAGCGCTGATCGTCCTCCATCTGCTGCTGCTGCAGTAACAACTGCTCCTCCATCAGCTGAGACAGACCACAGCGCAGAGCCACACCATCCTGAAAAGCACACATCTCATGAACAAAAGCTAACAGCTAAAACCAGACCGGCACTTGTTAAAGTATGTGCTTTATCACATTTACCACTGCTTGACGACGTTTTGCAAAACAAAATCCAATCATTTCAATAGGAATCTGAGTTTCACATAATATTTCAATGCAATTTTCCTCATTTATGAAGGACACTCTGTGCAACCTTCGAATTTGGCCAAAATAAGTCACCTTAAAAGGTCTTAAACATTTGTTTGTAAATGTTTAAAGGGATAGTTCACTTTGAAATACATTTTTGATATGTTTTAGCTTACCTCAAGGGCATCCAAGATGTAGGTGTCATTGTTTCCTTAGTATTTTCAATTTTGACATTTTTCAGTCAAACCGTTGTTGTCTATCAGTCATACACTGGAGGCAAAGGGGGTCCACCAAAAAGCATGCACAGAGAAGTCAAAATTAAACATGATTTAATGACTCGTAAATGTAAGTACACATTGATGGCCTTAGACACGAAACGAGTCGTTTTTACCTTGTGTAGTGATCTGAATCAAGTGATCTGAATCAGTTGTTCAATGTCCAACTGAAACGAACTGAATCAGTTCAATGTTACGCCGGAAGTGATCGCTTGCGTGTGACGTCACTCAATATTTACACGGAGATTTCGGAAGTTTTAACTTTTACTAAACACATTTAGATATACCGAAATCGTCTTCCATTGCGGTTTACCGTATATTCAAATATGTTTAGTGAAAGGTAAAACTTCCGAAATCTCTGTATAAACAAAGAGTGACATAGGCGCGCAAGCGATCATTTCCAGCGCATGCGCAGACCGAAACGATATAAATACTGTTATTTTTCTCACACAAACCGCTCGTTTCGTGTCTTAGGCCATCAATGTGTACTTACATGCACGAGTCATTGAATCATGTTTAATTTTGACTTCTCTGTGCATGCTCTTTGAGGTGAACCGATTGAGGACCCCCTTCACCTCCAGTGTATGACTGACAGACAACAACGGTTTGACCAAAAAATGTCAAAATTGAAAATGCTGTGGAAACAAAGACACCTACATCTTGGATCCCCTTGAGGTAAGCTAAAACATATCAAAAATCAATTTCAAAGTGAACTATCCCTTTAAAACTGTCTTCATATTGGAAGCGTCTCGATGCCTAAAATGGTGTTTATGTTGGCAGCTCATTCGGTTTTGAATCTAACCTCCATGCTGGGGTTCCACATGTGATCCTGAGGAGTTCTGCGATGGTTCCAGCTGTCGTGGTGATCAAGTCCAGTCCCTGCTGCCTGAGGAGGGTACATCACACCAGGTACGGGCAGCAAGCCGTGTGACCCAGAGTGCCCTGCCATCTACATCATGCCAAATGCACATGCAAAGCAAACCTTTATTTCTTTATAAACATTGCGGGGTTCATTTTCAAACAGTAGCACAACTCAGTATTTCATTGCTAAAAGGCTACGCTTGATACACTATAATTCAACTCTCTAATGCATCCGCCACAATCTAGTAGTCTGAACCAACTCAAATCATATCATTCTTAGTAAATTCACCCCTTGGTTTTGTACCTGGTAATGATTGTGCTGGCCAACGTGCTGAGGACTCGGGTAGAACCCTTCACTGGAACGGGGACTTGGATAACCAGGTCGACTGGGCTGTAAACACACACACACAGCTATGTTAACGTACAAGCACATCTTGACCAGTCAGGTTAAGGTTAGGAGATGCTGTTAAAATCAGTCCACCAATTCTTGCGCATTTTGTGTGGATGAAGATTTCAGGCTGTTGAAGGGACAAAATGAAAACAGTCAAACATAAAATGCAAGCGGTTAGTTAAAACGTTAACAAAATGCATGTGTTATGTTATTGTAGTTACACAATACATGGGAGAAGGACTGGGACGGTATATAAAATATTAGAAGGAAGGGATTGAGGAATGAATGCCGTTTGGCAGGAGGCGGTCCTCATCCAAATGGAATACCAACTAGGATACTCTGAGTCCAGCTGTGGGTGGGGAAAACAGGAGATGGACTGATCTACCTTATAAACCCGTTCATAGAGAGAGTCGACTGACCACAGCTCCAGATGAGCAAAGGAGGAAACAAAAGGAGAAAAAGGGGTGACAACACAGTAACATACACTAAACGGACAGTTAAGGGTTTAAAATGGGGGACCCCACATGTACACTGCCACGAAAGGGATGGGATATATTATCTTTAAAACAAGGCAAAACAAAATCTGCTTTAAGAACCAATTTTCTTTTGTTAAGAATGATGTTTTGGGGATTTGGAAGGGTTGAGCGCAAAATTACGTATAACTGTATAAGGCAAATATGAGATTCACACAAGCACACACTTCTGTGACAGGTCAATCCTTCATTTTAATACAATTGTTAAACATATGGTCTGGCACACAATTTAGTTTACATGCACGGAAGAGGCAACATGCAGATTTGCACAGTTTTATCTGGAAAAATATCTGATTTTAGTCTTGATCAAAAGATATTCTATAATAAGCCACTACACTCACTGGAGGTCACAGTAAAGAGCAGTCGAGTCACTAAATGTGCTTATTGTGTGTGCACTTTAAAAACTTGATTCGTCCAACATGTATATAGATACACGTAAACCAGAAAGTGCTTCATTAACTCAATGGCACGCAATATGCATTTAATCCTTCATTTATCCAATATAGTCCAACAGTCAGGTTCTGGAAGTTAAAGTCACATTCATTGATTCTTAACAATAAGCTATAAATCTTTAAAGACAGACATTCTGTGAGCTATAAGGTGGTTAATTAATGCCAGTTGCTTTTGCTAAAACCATCAGCCCACGTTATTTCAACTTATTACACGGCTCTGTGAAATACTTGATTCTGATTGGTCATTCAATTGGTTATTTCTCGATAACAATAGCTAAAAACAGATAACAAAGGCTCATCTGGGTTACTGAATTCAGCAGCGCTATACACTTCCAAGGTAAAGTTTTTCTTTATGGAAGTTTTGTGTTTGGTGAGCTAATAAAATATTAAAACTTAGTCAAATCAATATTTTGTGTGGTTAACAATAATAATAAGGCGCCTTTCTCTGCACTCAAAGACATCACCGTACAAGGATACATAAGACGTTTAAGAATAAATAAACATTAAAAAGAGGTCTCACTCTCTCGTTTCAAACAAACGCAGCCGCTGCCATTTTGCGACTATTGTTTTGTACACTGTTGGATTATAAGATACAAACAGGTACGATTTTAAAACAGTTTCATCTCAAAAATGATTTATGTGGCGAAATGCTGTGTAATAAAGTGGTATGACTGAACATGATCCCTTAAACGACAGTTTAGTTTGAACTTGCCGGTCTAGCAACAGCTCTCTCCGCAGAAGCTTCGCGTTAAGACCTAATGAAATATTTTGTGTCTAATTATCTACTTATGTGGCAAGTGGCCATGTAATAAGCATGATAATGTACATCTCATCTCAGAATAAACCCCTTCAGGCTGATGCAAGACCCCTCTGCTTTGGGGTCCTGATCACCCCGTCAATGTTTATTCTGAGATAATCAGCTGGATGTACAATACCCCTTATTTTTTAAATTGTGTTTAAGAATCATATTTCTGGTGAAAAAGTACAAAAGAAAACTGTGACAAAAGCTTTCTTTAGTACAGTCCACTCCCATGAAGCAAAGCAAATGATGTACTGTAGTAAGTAACTACTTAAATATTTGCACACAGTCATAATTTGCGACTAACCTCATTGCAGGTTGGTTTGATTCATGGCTTATAACTCTTTAACAAATCCATATGGGGAAAAAATGAAGAGGGAATTTACTTCCAGAACCAAGGTCGGTGAAAAAGTAGCGCAATGTTGCACTTTATTGCACATTGCCTTATTCACTTGGTCATCAAATGATGGGTTTTGCTTGGATTATGCAAAAACCCTTGATTTTAGACTGATTACATACAGTTACAGTATATATTGTAGACTCTAATGCACTAAACCCTTTACTGCTTTTTGCCACTACAACATCTAATCCGTATGCACATAATATGGCATGCACCTACAAAAGCACCCGTGCTAATGAAGAAACTACAGTAAAACAACCCCCGGGATACCCTGCTAACAGCCCTAGCACACCTGCCTGTGAGTATCTGTAGGGCATGTGGGTCAGGCTCAGCTGTTGCACGGTGGGATAGTAGGGGTCGAAGAAAGCAGGCTGAGTGGCACTGGGGGACACACAGGGTCTCCTCCCGGACCCCTGGGGAAACAGCAGGGAGCAGTGCAGCGGTAACGGCTGAAGCAGAAGCGAGGTCCGAGTCTGTGGGAACGGCTGGGGATGTACGCTAAGCTGTTGTGTATTAGCATGGCACAGAGTGTGAGTGTTTTGCTGCACGTTTGGTGATTGGTTAAGGATGGGTTTGTCACAAGGAGAGGCAGACGACTCGGGCTGGCGGAAGCAAAGGGAGATCTGGGAACCGAAGGGTTGCTGTGGAGGGCGAGAAGCAGCGGACGCAGACGGAGACAGACAGTCCATACTGAAGCTGTGCTGGAGGGGGCGTCTGCGGGAGGGCTACACATACACACACACACAATGAAAGATGAGCAAACCAACACAAGGAAACAGGGCACAAACAGAAAGGATGACAAAAGCAGAAATATAGTGAGACATGATATGGGTGAAAGCAGATTCATTCTGGTCATTAGCACAGCGGCAGGTGTGACCAGTCAACAGAAAAAACAGACATCAGCACCTGGACAGGATGATTGACAGGTCTGACAGGGAGCGAGGGAGTTTGAAAGTAAGAGTATAAAGGGCTTTAAGCCACACACAGAGCGAATGGAAAGATCGGCCTGGCCCATCAATCACCATAATATGAGGAGCACAGGACAGGGAAGGATTTAAAACCCTGTCAAAAAGCAGATGGGCTAACAATATTAATCATAACGTTAAAAACTTAAATTGTACTGACAGACACTACCGTTCAAATGTTTGAGGTCGGTAAGATTTTTGAATGTTTTGGAAAAAGTCTCTTGTGTTCACGACACCAAGGCTGCATATATTTGATCAAAAATACAGTAAAATCAGTAATATCGCAAAATATGATTACAATTTAAATGAATTGATTTTCAGCATCATTACTCCAGTCTTCCGTGTCACATGATCAGAAATCACTCTAATATACTGATTTGGTGCTTAAAAATATTATGTCTTATTAATCAGAGTTAAAACAGTTGTGCTTAATATTTGTTTGTGGAAGCCATGATACATTCAGGATTTAATGATGAGTAGAAAGTTCAAAAGAACAGCAAATAGAAATGTTGTGAAATATTATAGTGGCACAATTTTAATGAATCCTGAATAAAATAATTAATTTAGTAAAATGGGAGTGTATTTTAAACTAAAACAAAAAGCTGGGGAGGGACATTTCATAAGACTGAGTGGGTCATGAATGTTTGACCTGTGTTACCAGAAAAGTGATTTCATGGATGTCTTGATTTCCATCATCAAATTTTTGATTCATTTATTTCTATTCATGTGATAAAAATGGAGATTAAAACTATTTACTAGTCTGTCTTGAGTAGCAGACATAAGGAAAGACCACAACATATCTAATCATAACTATTTTCATATTAAGCTTGTTGAAGTGCTGGAGATGAAGAGAGAAGACAGATAACCACATGTGAAGAAGCATTTTTGCATATGGGAAGCATGTGTACTACAAGGTGGGGTCCAAAGCGAGACCATCTCAAACTGAGACCACATAGAATATCTGTGATTCAAAATCTAATTATGATAAATATCAGGAAATATTTACATTTAAAGATTTTAAATCTGCACTATTTCTAGGGCACTAATTAAATAATTAAATAAACCAGATTGCTATGCTAATAATATACTTTGTGTTGTGGTGTCAGATGTTCAGATCCCACTGTATGTAACCACAACAAATTAAAAACTAGAAAGGTACTGTATCCAAGATACAGTGATGTTTCATGACAGAAGACGTGACCTGGCGTTGGAGAGCTGAGATTACAGACCAGGGAAAGGTCTGGAAAATTTGCTGGCTAACTATAACACACAATAATAAAATCAATCACAGCATGAAATGTATTTATAGTCTTTTTTCTTTGATAGATCGAAAAAAAAATATTGTCCTATGAAAATGTTTAAACGATACATGAACACTCTTGTTTAACACTTCTAAATAAAATGTCCAAAAATGTTGAAAGCAAACCAGTCAAAAGTTTGATTGGGGAAAGCATTGCTATAGTCCTTTCTTTCAAACACACACAAAAAACGACCTGGTTTATGTAAAAAAAAAAACACACACAAAAAAAAAAAACACACACACAGATATACTACATATCCTAACAAGCCACCATGTGCTAGGGTGACAAATGGTGACACCCTGTTAACCTTAGTAATAAATCTGCTGTTCCAGATGAACTCAGGCTGCCATAAATGTGAAAAACACATGAACAATCCAATGAATTTAAAACAAATGTTCTTTTTTGCATTCTTAGCCAGTTAAACATTAATTAGGACATTGTAAATCAGCTTGTTTAACATAAGAAATAGCCCAGCGCAGTTACTTACTTTGGGTGGCGCCTCGTCCGAGCCTCCAGAGTCCCAGGATACGGGGACTTGTCTCCTCATCTCCATCCGGCTGCGTTCCTCCTGCTGAGCCTTCTCATCCGAGAGGATTGTACTGCACAAACACCGGTGGAAAGCACTATCAAACATCAACATCTTTCTTCTAAAACGATGAGCTAAAAATGGACCCTCGAGTTTGCGACCACTCTTGCGGAGCAGAAAAGTAAAAGTTCTTTAGTACAATTGTGAATGTAAAGTAACTTCCCCTCAAACTTTCATTTCTATGAATGAGTTCAAGAGGAAGACATTTCCAATTTTATACAATTGATTGAAAGGTGGAGTCACTCTATCATCACAGACGAGTCAGTGTAAGATCTCAACCCACACACAGTCAACTACCAGGGAAAATAAAAACGCAGATTCATAACAGACCTGAAACACTATTTCACAATCAAATACGTCACGACAAGCTGTAAGTATAGTCAAACAGCCCAAATAAGAGCATGACAGGCATTCCATGACGTTAACACCAAATCCTTCAACATTTCTCATTCTAGACTGCTACAACAAGAAAAAGAGACACTAATATAAAGACATAAGCAAACACTCTTTATGCATTATATACTGCCTTAGTACATATGTACTAATTTTCAAAGGTTTGGGAACAGCACGATTTTATCTGTTAAACACATTAATCTTTTTATTCAGCAAGGATACATTAAATTGATTTTTTTTAAGTGACAGTAAAACATTTACCCAGTATCCACAAACATCTTAAGCCGTTTTCAACTGATAAGAGGAAATGTTTCTTCAGCACCAAACTTCTAATTAGAATGATTTCTGAAATAATGAGCGTAATGATGCTTAAAAAAAAAAAAAATCAGCTTTGCCATCACACCAACAAAATATTCAAACAGAAAAGAGTTATTTTAAGTTGAAATAATGCTATGTAATAGTATCTTTTCACTGTGATGAAATTTAATGGATGCAGCCTTGGTTAGCATAAGAGGCTTCTTTGAAAATCTAACCGACCCCAAACCACAAACGGAAGAGCAGTTTCAGGGTGGTCACACCCTGCTCACACTCCAGTACATACACAGAAATGGCTTTAGTTATAAAATAAATACCCTACAAGAATGGAAATGTTATCAATGACCTTAAAACTCACTACACAGTCTTTATAGTATCGATGTGTGAAGCTCGTACCTGTCGTCAGTGAAGTCTTGCGCTCAGAGGTGGTTACAGAAACGCAAGAGGTGCGAAAGAATGGAGCATGTAAGTCTTGAAGGGGGAGAGAATGCACACAGACTGAGAGAGGGTCTATTTCTGGAAACTCTATTATCTCAGAGAGACCATGCGTGGATGGAGAGAGAGAGAGAGAGAGAGAGAGAGAGAGAGAGAGAGAGAGAGAGAGAGAGAGAGAGATGCAGGATAAACAGAAGCGACACCTGTTGCGATCAATCCAGACCTGCTGAGCTTCCCCACACCCAGACCATCATGCACAGCCATAACTGTTGGCGGGGTCTCAGGCTCACAAAGACAAAAGCTGTAGCTGAATCTAATAAAACAGTTTAAAATGTGCCATCATAAGGGCTTGATAGCAATTAAGGATTAAAAAGGTTTCCCAACAAAACCTTGTTAAACATATTAAAATAAAAAATGTCCTACAATTAAAGAAAACTTTTTCTTTAAGTCAGTCTACTACCAATACAACCAAGCTTTGGATTTTGAACATGTCTGTTTTTGAATGTTAAAAGTGATTTTAATTAAAACAAATTATACATTTTAACAACTTGGAGGATTTGGCAGACCTTTAGGGATCATGCGATGTGGAAGCGCGTCAAAGCATGCACGTAGGTGATTTTGAATTAATAATGTCAATGTACAATGGTACATACTGTTAAAACTAATCGTGTTATTGATATATTTTTTAGACGGCAAGGATAACTTTAATACGCTCCGAGAGCCCTCTAGTGGTCGGTAGCATTTCTGTTCTGTTTCGGCTTTATTTCGTTGCGTTGTACATTTTCCTTTGTGTTTCGGCTTTATTTCGTTGCGTTGTACATTTTCCTTTGTGTTGCGGCTTTATTTCTTTGCGTTGTACATTTTCCGTTTGTGTTGCGGCTTTATTTCGTTGCGTTGTACATTTTCCGTTGTGTTGCGGCTTTATTTCGTTGCGTTGTACATTTTCCGTTGTGTTGCAGCTTTATTTCGTTGCGTTGTACATTTTCCGTTGTGTTGCGGCTTTATTTCGTTGCGTTGTACATTTTCCGTTTGTGTTGCGGCTTTATTTCGTTGCGTTGTACATTTTCCGTTGTGTTGCGGCTTTATTTCGTTGCGTTGTACATTTTCCGTTGTGTTGCGGCTTTATTTCGTTGCGTTGTACATTTTCCGTTGTGTTGCGGCTTTATTTCGTTGCGTTGTACATTTTCCGTTGTGTTGCGGCTTTATTTCGTTGCGTTGTACATTTTCCGTTGTGTTGCAGCTTTATTTCGTTGCGTTGTACATTTTCCGTTGTGTTGCGGCTTTATTTCGTTGCATTGTACATTTTCCGTTGTGTTGCGGCTTTATTTCTTTGCGTTGTACATTTTCCGTTTGTGTTGCGGCTTTATTTCGTTGCGTTGTACATTTTCCGTTGTGTTGCGGCTTTATTTCGTTGCGTTGTACATTTTCCGTTGTGTTGCGGCTTTATTTCGTTGCGTTGTACATTTTCCGTTGTGTTGCAGCTTTATTTCGTTGCGTTGTACATTTTCCGTTGTGTTGCAGCTTTATTTCGTTGCGTTGTACATTTTCCGTTGTGTTGCGGCTTTATTTCGTTGCATTGTACATTTTCCGGTGTGTTGCGGCTTTATTTCGTTGCGTTGTACATTTTCCGTTGTGTTGCGGCTTTATTTCGTTGCGTTGTACATTTTCCGTTGTGTTGCGGCTTTATTTCTTTGCGTTGTACATTTTCCGTTTGTGTTGCGGCTTTATTTCGTTGCGTTGTACATTTTCCGTTGTGTTGCGGCTTTATTTCGTTGCGTTGTACATTTTCCGTTGTGTTGCGGCTTTATTTCGTTGCATTGTACATTTTCCGGTGTGTTGCGGCTTTATTTCGTTGCGTTGTACATTTTCCGTTGTGTTGCGGCTTTATTTCTTTGCGTTGTACATTTTCCGTTTGTGTTGCGGCTTTATTTCGTTGCGTTGTACATTTTCCGTTGTGTTGCGGCTTTATTTCGTTGCGTTGTACATTTTCCGTTGTGTTGCGGCTTTATTTCGTTGCGTTGTACATTTTCCGTTGTGTTGCGGCTTTATTTCGTTGCGTTGTACATTTTCCGTTGTGTTGCGGCTTTATTTCGTTGCGTTGTACATTTTCCGTTGTGTTGCGGCTTTATTTCGTTGCGTTGTACATTTTCCGTTGTGTTGCGGCTTTATTTCGTTGCGTTGTACATTTTCCGTTGTGTTGCGGCTTTATTTCGTTGCGTTGTACATTTTCCGTTGTGTTGCGGCTTTATTTCGTTGCGTTGTACATTTTCCGTTGTGTTGCGGCTTTATTTCGTTGCGTTGTACATTTTCCGTTGTGTTGCGGCTTTATTTCGTTGCGTTGTACATTTTCCGGTGTGTTGCGGCTTTATTTCGTTGCGTTGTACATTTTCCGTTGTGTTGCGGCTTTATTTCGTTGCGTTGTACATTTTCCGTTGTGTTTCGGCTTTATTTCGTTGCGTTGTACATTTTCCGTTGTGTTGCGGCTTTATTTCGTTGCGTTGTACATTTTCCGTTGTGTTGCGGCTTTATTTCGTTGCGTTGTACATTTTCCGTTGTGTTGCGGCTTTATTTCGTTGCGTTGTACATTTTCCGTTGTGTTGCGGCTTTATTTCGTTGCGTTGTACATTTTCCGTTGTGTTGCGGCTTTATTTCGTTGCGTTGTACATTTTCCGTTGTGTTGCGGCTTTATTTCGTTGCGTTGTACATTTTCCGGTGTGTTGCGGCTTTATTTCGTTGCGTTGTACATTTTCCGTTGTGTTGCGGCTTTATTTCGTTGCGTTGTACATTTTCCGTTGTGTTGCGGCTTTATTTTGTTGCGTTGTACATTTTCCGTTGTGTTGCGGCTTTATTTCGTTGCGTTGTACATTTTCCGTTGTGTTGCGGCTTTATTTCGTTGCGTTGTGGATTCATTTAGTTGTGCTGTGGCTTAATTTCGTTTTGTTGTGAACTTGTGTTTGCTTTTTAAATTGTTATTTGTTGTGTTGTGCACTTTTGGGCCACCGTACATTTATGATCATGATTAAAAAACGTTTCTAAATAAAAAAGTTACATCTAATTTTAAGTAGGGCTTAACAGCTCGTATGGAAAAAAAATGTTTCTCGACAAAATAGGTAAAAGACAAATAATAATAAAGTCTGTCAAAAAACAAAAAAAGAAACATTCAATTTAAAAATATTAACAAAACTAAATTTCTCATGCCAACTTTGTGCTTAACAGCTCTTAATGTCTAAATGCAGCCTTAATGAAATCTGCAGTCTCTCAAAAGCCACATACAGAATCTATGGAATGACCAGCGAGTCCCAGACTCACCCAAACCATATCAATCCATCATCCTCTGAATAACAGACTGTCTGCTCCATCAAACCTTCATTTCTCAAGCTGTTATGATCCACTCATTTACACCTGGCTAATTCAGTTCATGTTACACTCTCCAGAATCAAATACCAAACATCTCAACATACACAGTAGTACAGACACGCAAACTACAGTACTTCTACAATGTTTAGAATCAAACTATTGAGTGTGAAGACAAACATAATGATTCATTCCTCAGTTTGTTTAGACTAGACTTTCTTTCTGCAATCGATGACAAAGACTTCTGACGAACAGCCAAATTTTTGAGCATCCTGTGTGTCAAACCCATGTGACTTAAATTTCATCATCTCAGTATGCACTGATGGAATAACGTTAAGAAATCATTTTGGGGAAGATACACAAACTTTATACGTGTTCTATTAAAACTGCTGTTTAGAAATCATAAACGTGACGCTCTTTTAAAACAAACCAAACAATCAATGCTGACCTTGAGATTACACTCGAAAGAGCATTAATCCACCAATAGATCTCAAGTACACACAGGCTAATTTCCTTATGAAACACAACATATATTGACCGAACCTGCTCCGATAACTTCAGCACCAGTTATGGCTGCAATTTGGCTTCATAAATGGCATTAACAGTGCAAATATTTACAGGGTCTCCTAGAAACAGACATGCTATGATTTAATGTACAACTAAATTAATGAGGGTCCAGAGAGGGAACTGATTTTTCCGATACGCATTTTTCACTCCATCCAAGATACATAAACAAGGAATACATTTGGAAACTCAAGATGCAACAGGACATATCTGTATCAATTTGGATATCTGGGGCATGCGTGTATAACTTGCTGTCATTCTGTCAAATCTGTTTTATATCAAATAGAAAACTTGATGTTTTTGCTTAAGGCAAACAAGATTCCTCAGATTATTGAGGAATCAAGTGTTTGATAGCCTGTCAGAGTACAGGTCGTTTTTCCCCTCTGCGTTAGCGTTTACAGGAACTGACTGCGTGTGTGGACAAGAACAGACATTTGGGAACTCTATTCTACTATTGTTTTATGAAAGATGCGTGTACATGCCTGAAACAGTCAGGGAGAGATAAACACTCAAGGATGTGTAAGAAATAAAGAAAGAAAGTTGCTATTGTAACTATGAAATCAGGTCCAGGCAGGAAGTGTCATAGACTTGAAGAGGTTGAGTCAAGGGTTTAACTAGATTAAACTTTCAAAGAATGCAATTCTCTCTGTTTACACTTACATAGCTAGACATATTAATGTTTTTGAAAGAGGTCTCTTTTGTTCATCAAGGCTGCGTTTATTTGATTAAAAATAGTGTAAAAACAGTAATTTTGTGAAATATTACAATGCAAAATACGTTTTTTTTTAATTTATTTTGATAATTTTCAAATATAATGTATTCCTGTAATTGCAAAGCAGAATTTACAGCAACATTACTCCAGTCTTCAGTGTCACATGATCCTTTGATGAATATTCTAAAATGCAGATTCTATTCTGATTTGCTTCACAAGGAACATTTCTTATTATTATCAGTGTTAAAACAGTTGTGCTGCTTAATATTTCTGTGAAACAGTGAGTCTTTTTTTCAGGACCGTTTTGGTAAATAGAAAGTTCAACAGCATTTATTTGAAACAGAATAAATGTATTTACTTGTTGAATAAAAGTATTAATTTCTTTTAAAAAATGTTTTGCAAAACCCAAACTTTTGAATAGTACTCCATATGTGCATGGGAAGATGTTTTTGTTTTAATTTGCTAAAATATCCAACTACAAATAACAAAATAAAACAGAGAAAAAAAATAATAATTGCATTGAACAGGTTCAGTGAAAAGTCTAACAATAATGTTTACATTATAAATGACAATAGTGGAGTAAATTATAATACAATATTTGTGCTAAACAAAAAGTACAGTATAAATATAAACCAATGTAACAACAGCATTTAGGAAAGAGTCAAATAAATGTCCTGCTGTTTAAATATTAGTGTTGACTTCACAAAAAAGCTCTTGCATCATATGAGAAAACATAAAAATATGGTGCACATATTTACAATTGGACATTCTCAATTATATGAAACAGTAACGACCACTGTAAATGTAGTATGTAATATAGAGCAAACTGAGCACTGGAGTCATTTAGCTCTAAACCACACTAGTAAATGTCACTTGGACTTGAATAGCCAGCATGAGCACCACAGCTAAATGTGTTGAAGCAAACCACAGCTTTGACATAAAATGCATTACATGTCTAACCTCAGTCCTTTTCTTTCAACTCAATCAAGCATGGGTTAATGTTCTGCTGAATCTCTCCCTGCTGCGTCCAGCAATCTTTAAACAATCAAGCCAGTCGTGCCAATTATTTGTACTAGAGCATTACAGCGCCATCTACTGCTATCAGACAGATTCATTTACAGTGGTTATTATGAGACTCAATTGACAGTCAGGACTGCAAAAAACACATGAAATCAGATTTTCTTAAATCGGATTCAAACCAAATTTGAAGTTGATTTGAAATGCAATTCCATCGGATGTGCACTTCTACAGATGTGTCTCAGTCTGAACACTCTGGCTGTTCGACAAGGCGACACACAACGGCAAGGTCAAAACCAGTGACAGAAACGGAGAAAGCATACATTCAAACATGTATACCAGTCTCTTGAAAGAGAGATAAAGCACCTCCATTTTTCCTGCATCCATTTTGAAAGCCTCGTCACAAACGTCCCTAACGCCTACGTCATTACAAAAGCAACCCATGCAGATAGGTTGATTATATCTGGACACACAAACCTTCTTCAATCACTTGCAATTAATAGTGTGGACAGTCTACTGTACCTCAAAAGATCTGATCTGAGACAAAAAAAATCTGATTTGCCTGCAGTTCATATTATTATATATCAGTTAGTATGTAAATGCAGCTAAAAGTGAACGGAGCAGAACTCAAAAAGTTATGTGGACTGACCTTAGTTGGCCTTTGAGCTCAGTGAATCGTGGTCGTTTGCTGGGATCGTACGCCCAGCACTTGGTCATCAGGCTGTAGAGGGTCGGCGGGCAGTTAGGAGGCATGGCCAGACGCTCGCCGTTCTCAATCCGACCAATCACGTCGTTATTCTTCACGCCTTGAAACGGCTTCACTCCATACATCAGTATCTCCCACATACAAACCCCTAAAACACAAACATGAAGTGAGTCTAGATACACATGAAGGCAATGGCAATATTCCACTTTAAATGAAACCTAACTTTAGCACTAATTAAAGACGGCAATAAAACAAGTGGCATCACTACCCAGTCTACACTATTAATTAAACTTTCGCTACACTCAAAGGATGGAAAATGTATACACACAAACACATTAATTCGAAACAATTTAGATGTCCCAAATGCATTGAACGCATATTGCTAATGGAAACTGTTTTTGTGGGCTGAATGTCTGTCCATGTTTGAATGTCTGAACATGCACATGATTTTGAGTTTCTGATTTTGACTAGAGGAATTGAACGCAGTAAAGCACACACACACTCACCAAACATCCACACGTCACTGGCTGAGGTAAAACGTCTGAAGTTTATTGACTCTGGCGCCATCCATTTAATAGGTAGTTTTCCTTTAGAGGCTGGAAATAGAGAGAGAGGAGAGAATGAGACAGAGTGTGAATGAGAAGAGTCTGCTCCAAAAGTCTGAGACCACTAGTGAGAATGCTTCCATTTTGGCATTATTTTCTAATTCAATTTAACAATTTTCACTAAAACTTTATTATCAGCACTGCTTTGCAATTTGAGTGAAAACAGTGCAAAACAGTGCAGAATTTAAAATATTTCTTTACATTTTATTCTTTTTTTTAACATGAAATGATTAGTTGCTTTTAAAACATAAAACATGTATATTTTGAGGTTTAATTAAAAAAAGGCTTTTGAACCCCAATGTGAACTACCATTCAAAAGTTTAGGGTTAGGGTCTGTGCTCTGTGCTCATAGGGCTGCATGTAGTTGATGAAACATATAGTAAAAAAAACCCCAGGAATATTATGAAAGTATACAACATTTTTATTTACAACTTTAAATTTTGTATTTATTTTTAAATGTAATTTATTCCTGTGATGGCAAAGCTGAATTTTCAGCAGCCATTATTCCGCACTTCAGTGTCACATGATCATTGCTGAATTTAGGTCTGAACTGGTGCTCAAAAACATTTCTTATTATTATACATTTTGAAAACAAGTTGAGTTGCTTTATGTTTTTGTAGAAAACATGATTTTTTTTTCAAGATTTTTTAATGTCTAGAAAGTCAAAAGAACAGCATTGATTTGAAATATAAATTTGAGGGGGAAAAAAAAGGTTCAGCACTTCAAAAATGGTTACCGATACAGTAACTGGAAATATCATTTATAGAAAGAATTTCTCAAGTATCAACACAATATTTTTCGATTTACTTTAGCACATCAATTCAATATCATTACTTTAAATGTTGCAAAAATCAGTTTGAAAACACTTTTTGTCGAGAAAATGGGCTTTAAAGCAAATACATGTGATGGCACATGACAGAATATGTTTAAATGTGCAGTTGTATTAAGTGACAACTTGGATATTTGAGTTAAGCTAAATCCAGGAAAGTTATTGTAACCATAAAAACCATAAAAATATTAAAAATATGGTTATTGTAACCAATAACCATAAGAATATTAAAAAATATTTTAATTGTGATGGCTAATTGAAACATTATTTTTTCAGTGTCTCAATTCGGAATAGGCAATTGTTTCTCATATTTTAAAATAATCAACAACAAAAAACAATACAGCTGCACCCGTTTCTGAAAATTTCTGCATTTTATATATATATATATATATATATATATACACACACACACAAGCTTAATTAGTTTACTAAATCATTTTTTTCTTTCATTTTCACACTTAATCATGTTTGTTAAAAGGTATTTTATAAGCCATTCACCATTTTGCTCTCTGTTTGTTCTGTTGCCACTGTCTCTTTTTGTGGACACACAAAAAAAGTATACATGTCGACAGTGCCTTTATACCTTTATAATAAGAGCTGTCCTCCATGTATCTAGACAACCCAAAGTCTCCCAGCTTCACACAGTCCACTGAAGACACAAGAACGTTACGTGCCGCAATGTCCCTAAAAAAAAAAATTAGGTAAGAAAGTAGACACCTTTAAGAACTGCCTTATATCCAGACTATCAGTACCTCATCAGTAAAATAAATAATTCATGCATAAGTACAAGTAGATGAGGTTCCTGATCCTTCGTGCAAAAACATTTAACAGGAAGGGGAAGTGATGACTGCAACACCAGCAGTGTTTGAAGGATGTGGACACTTACCTGTGTACAAAGCGTTTGCTCTCTAGGTACGCAAGGGCTGTACTGAGCTGGTAAGAAAACAGGATAAGCGATGCTAAATCCAGATTGTACTTCCTAATCTGAAGGAATGAACGCAACTGGAAAAATAAAAGAGGGAGAAAAAAAATTAAATGCATAAATATATGAGTAAATAATTAAATAAAATATTAGGGAAGTTTTATGCAAATGCAGAGCAAATTGAACTACATTAACTAACAATTAACATGTACAGTACTGTCAGAGTTAAAACCAACGATGAACATTAGATGGAGCTGTTGTACAGGTCACAGGAAACCAGAGCCTATTTCCATGAGTTTCTCATTTTGCATTGCAATGTTTTTTTTTTTTATTTTTTTTATTATTTATACAATTCACTAAAAGTGTCAGGAAAAAAGCATGTAGATCATGAGAAGTTTGCATATAAGTTTGTTTTAATGTAATTTCTCGAATAATTGAAATGCCAAATAAATTAATATAAACCAAATAATTATAATGTTACCTTCAGAGATTTAAGATAAGCTGGAGGTTAGTTATTTACAATGATTTGTAAGAACATTTACATTTTTTGTAAAGTTTTGTCTTAACAACTATCTTAAAGGGATAGATCATATATTTGTGTTCCACAGAAGAACAAAAATCATACAGGTTTGGAACGTCGTGAGTAAATGATGACAGAATTTTCATTTTGGGTGAGCTATCCCTTTAAGAAAAAAAGATAAGAACATTCCTATTTGGTAATCAAAATAAACTTAAAGTTAAAGTTAAAGTGAGTCTAAGGAAAGTTTTCTCAATCTGGCCCGAGATGTGAACAGCATGTGTCGACTCTTAGCTGTTCGCTTTTTATCGGATCACCCAAAACAGATGTTAACACCGGGTGTAAATATGGCTTTTTGTTAATGCAGAACCTCTGTAGAGACTTTAGAGAGTTTTTAGCCGTTTGGCAGGTAACAGTTTCTCATCAGAAAGCCCATTTCCCCTCATTCACAGAGTTTCAGTTGGATTGAATCATCTAAAAAGTGTTATGACAAACAGCCTCCGCTAGCAATCATCTTTACTACGCCTTTATGGCCAGTTTATGAGACAAGCAGTCATGATAGATTACTCCAGCTTTAACCCGGCTGCCATCTTTGCGAATAATGCGAGCTTAATGTGTCTAATATCAGGGCATGTTCCCTTGGACATTTATGACCCCTTCACCAAACCCAATTGCTACACAGACTGCTACACATTTTTTTAAACAGATTGCCTGTCATAAGTAAAAAAAAGCCCACCTCTCCCAGTGTGCACAGCTCCATGATGATCCACACTGGGTTTTCTGTAATGACACCAATCAGCTTAACAATATGCGGGTGATCGAACTGTCGCATGGTCACTGCAGGAAGACAGAGAGACAAAATGACATTCCAGCAGAGCAAACTGCAACATATAGAGTATAACTGCAGCATATAGAATAGAACAGCAGCATATACAGTATAACTGCATTTGTTATGAAAAACATACACTGCCATTCAAAAGTTGCGGGTACAATTTTCAGCAAAATTGATCAAATTGGTCAATTTCAAATTGATCAATAGAGGGTGACAGTAAAGACATTTATAATGTTACAAAAGATTTCTATTTCAAATGATGCTGTTCTTTTACTGGATGGTTTTTAACATTGCTAATAATAAAAAAATGTTTTTGAGCACCAAATCAGCATATTAGAATGATTTCTGAAGGATCATGTAACACTGAACGTAGCTAATTAAGCTAAAAAGTCAGCTTTGTCATTGCAGGAATAAATTAGATTTAAAAAATATTTTATATTATTTTTATAAAAATATTTATTGTAACAATATTTGTAAAATAACAATATTTGTAAAATATTACAGTTTTTTACTGTATTTTTGATCAGATAAATGCAGCCCCTTGGTCTTTATGAACCCAAAATATTTCTACATATTTATTGTTGCATTCACAAAGAAAGAACAATATATAACTCTCTTAGTATGTACAACATTTTTTTTTTAAAGTGCATTTCTTTTGCCTAAACAATTTAGTATTTTGTTAGGTCACAACATGTTGCTTAAAGTAAAATCTGCGTCCTGAGGCAAAACCAGATGAGAACTACTCATTTATACATAGTGAAACCTATGAGAGCTCATTTGCTTCCATAGTATGGAGAAAAAAGCTATGGAAGCCAATGGGGCCCATCAACTGTGTTCAGGTGAACTATCCCTTTAATAAGTGTGGTATGACATTACAAGGTGATATTCAGAATAGTAGGATATGCACCATGTGTATCTAAATCAGACAAAACTGAATTATACAGCTAAATCTAATTACCTGTGAAGGATCTATAAAAGCTGTGGTAAAAACACCATGTCCTTTTTACAAGTGCCTGACCTTTCCTTCACTCTCACTCATACCAGCACCTGTTCAAGTGTATAAAAGCCAACAGCTGTGCTCTTACAAACTCAACATTCTGAAAACGTTTAGAGTTTCCGCACAACTAACCAAAACACATTGCTCTTAATTTAAGAGATGGGAGGTTGACGGACACAGCCATGTGAAGGACGCAGATATTCAGTGCTGTTATGGGCTGCTTGGTATCAGAGATTTTACACTCACAGGCCTCCTGGAGGAACTTTTCTCGAACGCTGTCCGACGTGCAGTTCTTACATGTCTTTATTGCCACAGAAAGTGCTGGGTTCTCCTGATGGCAAAAAAGAAATGAAAAAAGTGTTTTAGTCCAGCTTCCTGTTTCATATGACATCATTATTTCCTATCACAGTGTGAAAATTATACTTAATAAAGACGGAACCTTTAATATCTTATATACACACACAACCAATACAACGTTTAGGGTCAGCAAGACTTTTTCAACTAATCCTTATGAACTGAGCGGTTTAATCCAAATTTTCTGAAGAGAAATAAATCGCTATACATCATGAAAATATTCAATTTAGGCTTTTTATTCACATATAAACATTCATCTACTCACACATCAGAAGCTCAAGCATGTTCGTTTGACATGCGAGAACCAATGAGGCTCATTCTTGTGTTACACAACACGTTTGAGCTTCTGCAAAAACAAATGAAGTTTGTTCTCGGGCATTAAGCAAGTACAGATGAGATTACCATATCTTATATACAGTATGTGAATAAAATCGGTTAAATAAAATTTAAATCGGTTCATCATTTAAAGCACTTGTGTCTCTTCTGACTCAACTTGTGGACTAAACCTCTCAATTCATATGGATTAGTTTTACTATCTCTTAATGACATTTTTTCGGTGAACCCTTTTAATACTTTTATTCAGTAAGGATGAAATGAATTGATCAAAAATGACAATAAAGACATTGTAACAAAAAAAAAATCGGTTCATCAATTCATTAAAGCATCATCTTTTTCAACAGTTTGTCAGCATTTTAGGATAATTTTACAGGAAAAACATTTGAAAAGTTATTTCAAATTCTAATAATATTTCACACAAATACTGTTTAAATAATTTAATAAAATGTAACAAGTAATTTATACCGGACACAAGTAGATCCCTTGATGGACGTCTCCAAACTGGCCCTCTCCTATACAGCGTCCCAGCTCAATTCTGTCTCTTTGGATCTCATAGTCTCTGGCTGAAAAACAAAAAGGGGCCTACAGTGAACAAACATTTAAAAATATCATTTCATTTATGATTATCACAGGCCACTTTGCACTATATACCAAGACACCATGCAATTCTTTCCTCCATCTGAATCTGTTCATATATGCTTTCCAATATAGAATCTATCCCATACTGTACATGCCATTAAAACACAATTATAAAACAAAAAGGCAAACAAGACTCAGTAAAGAAAATATACCAAGGTTTAAAAAATAGTTACTGAACAAGTCATTTATATGTAAAAGTGTCAAAGCCAGTTTGGAGCACCTTTAGTGGAACTTGAATGTGTCAGTCAAAACGCAGCATATATGTGGGTAAATCCCCCCAAAAAAACAATGATTTCTGTTTAAAACATCAGTAAATAAGCATATAAAGATTCAACCAAAAGAAACACAGACAGGCAAAGCAAAAGCACACAAACACACAGGCCCCACCATCACACATGAAGTCTCAAGCATATGAAGGGAAGGGAAGGGAATGAAAACAGCAGGAGAAACAGCTTTACCTTCATCTAGTCCATAATATTCTGTTGTGCCAATAACGAGAGAAAACAAAGTGGCAAATATAACACTGGATAACATAAAGATCACCATTAACTAATAATTATTTCCTTTTGTAAAGAACATTTTAATGAATGTTTACAAAAACCAAACACTAAGTTTTCTTATCACAGCCCGGTGATTTTATATATTGTAGATTGTATATTTTGTATATTTTATATAGATTTTATATATGTAATATGTTCATTTCACATATGTGGGTCGTTTATTTAATATATTGAACATCATAATTTCAGCTTAAAAACATATATTTATAATTCTGGGGTAACAAACACAAGTATGTTAGATTTAAAAAAGATATGAAATATACACAGTATATGATATAGCTAAATGTTTGTTCTATTTATAAAACAGGCGTTCAACATCATATCCATTTTGATGCTTCCCTTGTGTCCTATAAGCACATGGAAGAGCGTCCATGTGACCAGGATTGGTCAATACATGGATTTAGTTCTGTTGTTATTATACAACTTCCTATATTCAAGCCCACACTGAGCAAATGATGATTGACTGAGATGCAAGCGCACAGAGAGGGAGAGACAAAACTGAACGCCACCTTACAGAGTTCAGTTTCAGACCTAAAAGAACAGCTAAGCAGAAAGCGACACCGACTCAAGCATCTATAAACGTCTCAAGAGCGTCTGTGTCTGATGCCAAACAGCAAGCTCAAAAATCAGGTAGATAATAGGAAAGTAGGTAAGGAAAAGATATATTTGCTGTAAAGGATGTTTTTACGATATAGAACAGCTGAACTAACTTATGAAACCAATAGTTTACCCAGCAGATTATTTGAAGTCAAATTTAAAAACACACAAATCAAAAAGGATCTCATTTTAGCTGATTGATTCAGTTTTAAAGTGAATTTTTAAGCCAGAGCACCATAATACTGGTCTGAGATCAGTGTAAACCTGTGATACTCACTGGAGGGCATGGTGTATGTGTCCTCTTCGTCTATGATCTCAGCGTAGTCATCTGTTTCTGAAAAGGGAAAACAGTATTTTAAGTCCTAATGAACCAGGACCAGCTAAAAACAGCGCTTCCAAAACCAGAAACTCGTCTACTCATCTCTGGCACAAACTCCATATCGTCTCTTCCCCATTAGCAGAGCTAAGTTTAAAAGTGTTCGGAGGACTATGTATTCTGCAGGAGTTTGAGTTGGCTTCGATCACATCCTCGCAGCTGTGATATCTGAGTGTGTGTTTAAAGAGCGAGTACATCTGGCAGTGAGGGGGGAATTTCTTTCTAAAGCATTGGTGTCATTGGGAAAAACAGATGAAGTCATGGGTAATCTGACAGCTATTGTGTCTGGTTTTAAGGAAAAAGTTATGTCAAATATTATCTACTCAGCAATGCAGCAAAACACCTGTGAGCAAACACTTTCCCTTTACTGTGAGAGAAAAGGATGTGTGTTTTCACTAGATAAAGTCTCCAACATGGCTGAACTGAATAGTTTTACGAGATCAAAACAACATCAAATTCCACTGGAAGCACACAGATACACCTAGGTATTTTGTTTTTCTGGAGTTCACAGGACTAAAACACGAAGCTGTGCTATCGAACAGGAAAATACTGAAGCAGGCTTTAGCAAATAGTTCTTCTTGAGTGAAAAACTTTCCAATTTGATATATACTTAATATTCTCTGAAAAATATATCGCTGTGTTGAGCTAATAAGTTCAAATACAAATGGTTGGGAGTTCAGTTGAGGCAATAGGCTGGTCAATACGTAAAAATATTAAATATTAAATATTTAAATAACTGATATTGTTCGGCCGTTTGATGATATTAATATATCTTTTGAGCTCTAAAATTGTAAAAAAGAAAAAAAAAAATATTTTCACCAAACAGGCATTGTTGAAAAGTTAAAAATGTAGTTACAAATAAAAAGTTAAATAAATAGTAATAAATAGCAATTCTTACCTAAATATATTTTTATTACTTACTATTTATTTTGTTGTTATAAGGAAAAAAAAAAATGCCATGTGAGACTATTTTTGAATATTTAAGAGTGATGGCGCAAATAAATCATTTCAAATTTTTTTAAATGCGACTGGTGTTTAAATTGAAAATATATCTTATATATACCTCTTAAAGTTATATTCTATAGTCTAAAACTACTGTAGTGTATTGCCAGTCTATAGGAAACTTAAATGCGCATTAGAATCACATTTTTTTTTTTGTCAGCAAAATCACACTGATCAAGATGACTCATAATAATATATTGTGAATAGCCTGCTCAATTCAGCAATAAGACAAAATTGGACTTTACCATCACCAATATCATCTGTGGATCCAATCAGCATGCAAAAGATTTAAGAAAGACAGGGAGAAAGAGAAAGCATTAGATTAATGTCTTTACCATAATCAGAAGGAGAGGCAACAGCACAAAAGAGTATTTGAAGAGTTCAGATGCAAAAGCCTCTAAATGCCATTTGAAATTTTCTTCTTAAATGATGATTTTTATCAAACTTGTATATTTAAGTTCAGTAATTTCACTTAAATAACAATGAATAGGTAATTATCATTGCCATTTAAGTAAGATCACTGAACTTAAATATACAAGCTTGATAAAAATGATCATTCTAGAAGAAAATTTCAAATGGCACTTAGAGGCTTTTGCATCTGAACTCTTCATTTCATGGCTGTTACACAATGCAATAAAACAAAGCCCCAAACCATTATTAGCAAGAGGAAGTGTTCGGAAAAAGCTTCAGATTATATTACATACACATGCACAATCATGGTGAGTGACTTCCTAGTGATCTCTATTGTTCTTCCACTGAGAAAATGACATTTTCTTTCCCATAAAACAAACCTTTTTGTATTTTTATTAGGACATTATTTAGTGTTTATTAAGCCATTTTCCTTGTGAGGAACATTGACCACCATTATTTAGGTGAGTTTCGGGTCCCCATCCTACACACAAAAGTAAGTTGGAGAAGGTTTAGAAAGTAACTGAAGGGTTTGGAGGAGTTTTAGATACAGATCAACAGGCTCGACCGCATTCATTTCAACTCAAACCACTTAGAATTATTGAGATCTCAACAGGCTTTCCAGAAAACATCAGAGGTTCAAAGAACCTGGCTGGAATTAGTTATGGATTCAATTCATTATCATTGAAAATGAAAGGTCACAGTGCAGTCGTCTTGGATAAGTCTTACCTGAAATGGAGATTGCTTTGGCCTTGACTCCTTGCAACCGTTTCTCATGGTTTGCTGATCTGTGTGACAGAGGTTGAAGAAGATGAATCATGTACATTCTCAATCAAACTTAATTCACAATATGACCTTTTCTACACTGAAGCCACTGTGCCGGTCTGTTCCATTAGCATGTGCAGGGAGCACATAACAGATGGGTACTACCACAATCACATTAATGGGAGCTGGGCTGAGCGTCACATAAGTTGAGGGTACACTGAGAGATTCCACATGTCTGAGCCAAAGAAGCCGAAAGAGCAAGAACAGAGTGTGTAAGAGGAGCTGAGTCCATCTAATGAAAATCTGTGGGTATAAACTTACTTTGGAGCCTTTGGGATAGATGGAAGAGCTCTCTCTCCTTCTGTTGACAAACAATGACAAATACAATTTAAATGTGAAAACCAAAACAGAAATAATAACAAACGAAAACAAAAAAAAAAACAGTAAGGAGTAAGGAATATCCTTTTCATTTTCAAATCAGAATTTATTTGATGATTTGAGGAGACATGAGCACCAGTGACCAATGGCAATGTGCAATAGCTTTGTTTTATGCAAATGAGGACGGACAATGGAAGTAAATCCACTAGTAACAGATGCACATCTATTAGTAAGGTCAATTCATTAGTCAAGACTTTGTTTTAGCTTTAATTTTAGCAGACCTCCAACTAGTAAAATATGTTGTTTTTCATATAAAACACATACAGTTCAGATGTTTGAGGCCTGTGAGATTTCTTTATGTGTTTTTTGAAAGAAGTCTTTCGCATGTGCTGTATTTTTTTATTAAAATACAGCAAAATTGTGTTAATATTATCACAATTTAAAAAAGGCTAAAATGTAATACATTTTCAGTATCATTACACCAGTCTTCAGTGTCACATGATCCTTCATAAATCATTTGAATATGCTGATTTAGAGCTCAAGTAATATTTCTTATTATCACCAATGTTAAAAACATTGTGAAGCTTGATATTTTTTTAAAATAAAAACAGCATTTATTTTAAATATAAATCATTTGTTAATTATAAATATTTTTTTATTACTTTTGATCAATATAATGTGTCCTTGTTGAATCAAAGTATTCATTTCGCTAACACTTCACAATAAGGTTTCATTTGTTAACATGAATTAACAATGAACAATATATTATTTATTAATTTTAGTGAATATTAATTTCAACATTCACTAATACATTTAAGATCGAAAGTCGTCTCTGCTAACATTAGTTTAATGGTACTGCGAACTAGCATGAACATGGACATTTTTATTAACTGACATAAATGCAAATAAATGCTGTCAAAACATATTGTTCATCGTTAGTTAATGCACGTTAACAAATGAAACCTTACTTTCATTTCTTTTTTTTTTAAATCACAAACTTTATATGTATATATATGGGTGTGTGTTCTCACCTTTCTGTACACGGACAATAAACGACGAGGAACTTCCGTTAACAAGTCTACAGTAGCCGTCAATGAGATCGGCCATGTTCTCCGCAGTGTTTAGTGTCGTAGTTGTCACAGTCAGAGGCTGAGAAATGCACGAGAACACTGAACCATTATATCCATGTACAAAAACCACATATAAGACAAAATACACTAAAAAATGTGTGGGTGTTACCTCAGGTGCTCTAGCCACATCTAACTGTAGCATTCCCTTCCTCTCTCGCTCCTCAAACTGAATACTCTTCACTTGCGTGAAGTTGGCGAGGTGTGTTGGCTACACAAAGAGACGCAGACTTAATAAACTCTGTACAGATGTCTATCAGTTCATTCCCCCATCCATAGTACTGCACAGTACTTACGTTTGAGCCTTTGTCGGTCAAGTAACTGATGCCTTCCTCTGGTCCGATGGCCAACTCCACTGATATCACCCAGCTCGACTAGCACACACAACAGCAGACACATTCAACTCAAACACTTCATGAAACACAAACAAACTAATAAATACAATGCAACATTATTTTCCAATCACATTGACAAATGATTAAATGCTGTATCCATTTAAATTAAAAAACAAAACAAAAAAAACTGATGACCATTCAGAGACGATATTCATCTTTTAGCCAACAGATGGCACTACAGATCATTAAATCACCATCAAGAAAGAAATAATAAATCAAGAGATTTATTCGACGACTTGTGGCTTTATTGTAATGAATTGAATTAATTAACATCTAAACTCAACTCACCCCGAGAGCACATTTAAAACACTCCTTATCAAATCTGTATATAGGGGACAGGATCTCAAAGAATTTGAGGATACACTGCTCATCGTTCAGATTGGCGAATTGTTTGAACGTCTGTTGGATCAGTTTCCGCAGGGATTTAGCCTGAAAAGACAAAACACAATTACTTGTAATCACTTACAATCCCTGAAAGGTTTTTTTTTAAAGACTTTTTCCTATCTGAGTTTAATATGCATTGAAAACTCTAAGCAACTCGTGACTTAGAAAGATTGCAAACTGTGAAACACTGCTTTGTTTCCTCAGGCTCAACCAATGGAATACATTTGGGGCGGGACTAATTGTTTGGTGCAAAAATTACACACTTCACTTTTAGGTGTTAGACAACAAGAACCTTATTTCATCAAACTGGGACATTCAAATCTTTTAAAAGGAAAAGGTGCTTATAACGGAATTTCCTAAATGAATATTTCTTCAGAGAGAATGTCAATCATTTTGACATTACAATACAAGAATAAGACCATAGCCAAGGAAATTGCTAAAATAAAACAGTCTTTGTAGAATAATGACAGCTATCTCAATAGGGGGTCTTATAATTGAATTTTAAACAGTTTCTTTAATGAATCTTTAATAGTGTAAACAAGCTGTGTGTGTCAAATTATGCAAACACTATCAAAAAGTATTTATTATTTAGACATGATAAATAGCCAATTAGAATCAGGGTCCTCTCCAGAAGAGATGCAGAATGTTTGAAAAATTGAAAGATCCTTAAAACTGGTCTGTAATTCTCTCTTCCCTCTTGACATGGGCTTGGGTTTCCATGGCAACCAATGAAAAGGAGTCGATTTTGGGCTGCTTTGGGGTAGAATGTAAACTATGAAAAGGAAGAGCAGAGGAGAGCGAAAGCTACAAAATATGCAGAAAATCCCCTTTAACAAAGAAAAGGAAAATCCCTTAGGGGACACAAACGCTATTCCCATTCTCTACCTCAATTTTTAAATGCATTTAAAACGCACACAGAATTGAAATTAGTCTATCTCAATGATTCAATCAGCAGTAACTAAAAACAAGAAGCACAAAAGATTCTAACTGCCAAAATGTAAATGTGAACTGCATAATTTTCGGATGTCTTTAAATTTTTTCACATATATAAAAATAAAAGAAAACATTTACATATATTTACTTTTAATAATAATTTTTTTTAATTGTGTTTAAAAAAATAATTGTGTTTAAAAAGTGTGTTTAATATTTACTTTTATTAATAGAGAAAAAAAGTTAATTCATTTGTAATTTAATTTAAGTCATTTTTTTTTTTTTAAAAGTCAAAAATGTAAACACATGACAATTAATTTAATAGAATTTTTCACAAAAAAATTATGCTATAAAATAACAGTAGACATCATGCCACAGCATACTGAAGACTGAAACGGACTAGGTAGGTCAGATGGAAAAGGAAATGGGCTCTGTGGCAAACTGTGTTTCATTAGAACGGTTCCCTTCAGTGGCTTTTTCAGAGAGAGAGAGAGGGAGAGAGAGAGAGAGAACAGAATTGGGCCAAATCATCTCATGGGTGTGAGACCGCAGAAGCCAGGTAGGTAATAACATTGATTTTGCCTGAACAATAGCATTTTCTCACGTTCAATAAACCAAGACAACCACCGTTTTGAGGAAGTCATCGCAGGAGCATCAGAAATGTATTACCTTAACTGAATCTAATAAACTCTTTGGAAAAAATCTCCGTAGACCAACGTCCTTCCTGCAGGGAGAGAATACAGAAAGACACTGACTTGAGTTTTCAAATCCAGTAAAGCCTCAGATAAGTTTATGGGGTGAAAACACAAGAAATGAGACAGCAACTTGTTTGAGGCTGAGGTTATTGTCTCTTCCAGCGTAAACACTACAGTAATGGAGCCGCTGCACCACTGCAGGAGATGCGCAGAGATCAATTATACTCTACTCAAAATAGATCAGACGGGTTTCAGAGGGCCATGCAACACGGACTAGTTATTCTGACCCATATACACACAATCTGAAAGAAAAAGAGATGGAGAGAAATACTCTAATGGTTCAAAGACCTAGAGAACTCCTTTCAGTCTAGTATGAGCTTGTCTTGAAATACACAGCATTACGTCATAAGGTAACAGTGCTGGTATAATGATAATAAGAGAACTAATCAGAATTTAATTAACACATTTAATAAATAAAAAGGTGTTGAGCAAGTTAAGCCATTTCTTTTTGTGGTGTCATACCAAGTTTCCCTACGGAAGCCCATTTTTAGTAATTGCAACTTTATCTCACAACAGTGAATATTTCTTAAATTGCTCCTGTCTATCACACGATTATAATTTTAATTATTCCAATTTCTCTTCCTGTCCGATTGACCGCTCGTGTCTCTTCCCAACGGACATGAGCAGACCTCTGAAGGACGAGGAGAATAGGAAGAACTTATGACTTGAAATGTCACAAATGTTGACTTTATTTCACACAAAACACGAGTAAAGTTTACTTTTAACTTTCTCACAACTACCTGATGCAGAAATCACCTACATCAAAGCTAACTGGACCAACATTTCTCAAGTTCAATAAAAACAGATTCTGTCTGAAGATGCATCACATAATCAAATATGGGCACAAAGTGAGAAGTGGATACTAATGATGTAAACATAGACAGCAGTACTTACTCTAATAATTCATAATTTGATTTCTTATCCAGGGCGTTACCACGCATGTCCCTGAAAAACCTCCTGAAACAGAGAAGAGGAAAGTGATTTGTCTTAATTCAATCCTTAGTTGATAAAAGTCATTGGAAAACACATTACCATTCAAAAGCTTGGGGTTGGTAAGTTTTGTTTTACTGTTTTTTGAAAGAAGCCTCTTATGCTTACTAACTCTGAGTTCATTGGATAATACAGTGTAAATTAGTTTTATACATTTAAAAACTACTGAACAACAGTAATATTGTAAAATGTTAAATAACGCTTTTCTATTTTATTATATTTTCATGAATTTTCAGCTCTCTGTGTTCAGTCTTCAGTGTCACATGATCCTTCAGAAATCAAGAAACGTAATCCTATTATTATGTTAAAAACAGTTGTGCTGCGTAATGTAATGTGTATCACACATACCTGATTTCAATGCAGCCTAGTTTAAGTGCTATTTCTTGATCAACTTGATCGGCAATCGCCATCATATAATCACTTTTCACCTGGGCATAACAGAGAAATATTAGTCTAGGCAAGGAGAAAGACACACGGTGATACTGACTGTACAGGATGGATGATGACAGAATTTATAATTTCACGCCTCCTCAGCAGACCGAGAATGCTTGTCAAATAAATAAAAAATAAGACAATGATGAGTATCAATTTATAAGAAACACAATAATATAGAGCTAATTTGCTATTGATGAAAAAATAATGAAGGTGGATAACTGATGAAGCACTACTTTCCTCTCAATCCATGCTATTTGTAATTCATTTGTCTTCATTTATTTTGTATAGATCGTCACACATGGACCAGGTGGAATGGGTTTGTGCAACTACAATAACAATAACTTATATAAAGGCCAGTCACTTGTCATTTAAAGGGGTGATGGACTGAGAAATAAAAATCTTCTTGAGCTTTTGACATCTAAGAGGCTATCATGTTATAAGAATATTCTGTGTAGCTTGTGATAAAACCGGATCGAGCAACTGAGCAAAACAAAATATTGTGAAGTGCCTGGTTGTGGAAGAAGACAGTCGCTCCATATACTTCCTCTGGATTCCAATAGGAATGCATTTTTAAACTTTTTAATTTAATTTTTAATAAACTATTTTTAATGACGTTCCAGCTGATGAGGGTAAAACATTGTCCGTCTGTTCGCTTAATTTCACTGAGGATTGTTTTGTAAACAAGACTGGGTTTGCAGACCGATTAAGAGTAAAGAACGGTGCTGTGCCGTCTATATTGGATCTGACAGGAATTGTGCAACACACGGACTCTGGGTCAAACATGTATGGGCGAATCATTCCGGTTGCCATTTTAGAGCACTGGACATTTTCAAAACAATTTCCTCCACGTGCACCGACGAGTGAGTTGAAACTCATTATAATATGCAAATCTGTTATCCACTCACAGCAGTGGGCGTTTACTTCCAAGTCTTCAGTGTGAGACGCCCATAAAAACCGAGCGTTTTTGAGCTAGGCTCAAAACTTGGGTAGAAAATAGCCTATTACTTATTCATTTTGATGTTTTTGAATGTAAAAACCAAGCGAAACGTCATAAGTTGACCTCAGACAACAATATAATACAATTTTAAAAGCCAGTTCATGACCCCTTTTAGCGTTTTATAATGTTTGTAAGCGCATGGTTTGATCTTTGTAACCTGGCAGTGATCAAACCAGTCATGGACCCTGAGCCTTGAACACTAGCCTGGTAATACCAAGCTCTGCTACTTCGTAGACAGAGTCTGGAATGACATAATTGAAAAGTGTTTTCTTTCTCGCCGGGGCGCTTGTCTGAAGTATAAAATCATTGGTTACCCATGAGCCAATCACATAACACAATCACCTCTCTCTCCAAATTAAATATCGCATCCATTCAAAATGTTTAGCAAACACTCTTCTTGTTCGGGCTTCAGTTTGCAGCTCTCAGCCCTTCCTCTGTTCGTTGATTGGCCACCTGTTTTCAGGCCAGAGGAAAACCGAGACATAGGTCGCTATCTCAGACGGAGTACAGAAGCGAACTGAAATTGAGCAGAAGTACGAAGTCTGACGTAGTCAGGCTAACTGAACACTAAACCACCACTCAATGTGGGTGAATCTCATGAAAATTATTATTATATTACAATTCCTTACTGAGAATTGGGAGTGTACTTAGAGAGAGGGAGTACTTAGTTTTACATTACATCTATTCATTTAGCTGACGCTTTTATCCAAAGCGACTTACAATTGCTATATATGTCAGATGTCGCATGCCTCTGGAGCAACTAGGGGTTAAGTGTCTTGCTCAGGGACACATTGGTGTCTCACAGTGGATTTGAGTCCAGGTCTCTCACACCAAAGGCATGTGTCTTATCCACTGCGCCATCACCACCCTCTTATTATCGTATTGAGACAATGAAGTCTACAATATAGTATAAGTTCTACCTTTTTTGATTTTGGGGTGAAACATTAACAAAATGTTTGCCAGCAATACACAGGCTGCCAAATTAAACTATTAAATCACCTGATGATAAAAGTAGTTAAGAGTTGGCTGGTCCTCAGTAAACTTGTTTAAAAATCCTTTAGGCAAGTATCGAATCCGTAGCTCATATCTGGAGAGAGAAGAGAGAGAATGAAAGAAATGATCAAATAACAAAACACACATGCTGTCAACTCAACCTGAAGTCGGCTGTGAAAGCAGCTCTCACACCCCCTGACCAATCACAACAGATGCTTTAGAAAATAAAGCCCTCGGGTTGAACATCTTCACCGTGTGTCCTGAATCTTTAACAAAGACGATGATTCTGATTATGGAGCTGTTTACTCATCTTCCCTCTGTCTCATACGTGACTGATTAGAGATGCCGGTGAGACATGATCTTCTCAAGTCTGCCAGACAACACAATTACTGTGGTATCAGCAGCTGTCTGTCTGGGAGGTAAGAATCACACCCAGTTCTCTCACAGCTGGCTCACTGTCTGCTCTCAATTACACTAAATTAGTTCAACACATCTCTCTCTACCTGAAAACGAGCCAGAATGCTGTGGCACCTGCCTCACACGTTCAAAACAATTATGTTCTCGAAATCGACTGGGGATGATGTACCTGGAACCGGCTGCCATCTGCCTCAGATATGATGCACAGAACATAAAGACAGAATGAGTTTCTAATAGTTTTAAAATGCACTGTGGAAATAATCTGTGATATTCTTGATTCCTTATAAGCTACATGAGTGGAAGAGGGAAGGGAAGTTATTTTTGTCTGTTTTTTGAGCACAACAAGCATTCTCGTCACTTCTAAACCATTAAGGTTAAACCACTGTAGTCAATTGGACTATTTTAACGATGTCTTTGCAACTTTCAAGGCCCAGAAAGGTAGTAATAATGTTGCTGCCTATGGCTGGATCAGAACCTCTCGAATTTCATCAAAAATATCTTCATTTGTGTTCCGATAATGAACGGGTTTGGAACGACATGAGGGTTCGTAATCAATGAGGGAAATTTCATTTTTGGATGAACTATCCCTTTAAGTTTAGTGCATATGCTTCAGCATTTTGCATAATATCACCTGTGTAGGTGTAGGAAACCAAATTTTAAGTAATTTAAAGAAGAATTCATAACAAATTAGGAATATATAATGAAAAAAAGTCAGAAATGTACACATAAAATGAAAATGTGTGAATGTACATTGCATTTTACTTGTATTTTATACACACACTATTTGTATGATACTATATAAAAGTGTGTTTTGGAGAAGTTAAAATAACTCCAGTTTGAAGTTCTGGTTTAGATTAGTGTATCACTGTAATTTTGGCTGTGCTGAATAATATTTTTCCATGTGGGAAACACGATCATAGACCATGAAAAACAAGAAGTAGCCTACAAGTCTGTTTCTTTTCCATTTCTTCAGAAAGTAAAAAGGAGGAATTTAACCTGCTGATCTGCATTCGGAGAGGGTAAAATGTCTTGCTTTAAAGCAAATGCTGAACTTATTATCAGAGCTCTGTTTTTCATTATAAAGACATGCTGGAGGGCGAACAGAATCCAGCTCATCCTTTGAACTGCGGACTTCCCCGTAAATGCATAAAAAGCCCATTCATACATAATGAACGGTTGAAGAAAGAAGATGGGTGAAACAAGCTTCGGGCTGCGTGTAAGGGATATAAACAATAGAGCAATTAAGCAGGGACTGCTTTGTTTAGCTTCATTAAGATAAAACTCACTACGACTAGCCACATTCATTATGAAGCTCCGCCCACTGGGTCAACCTCATTTTGATGCAGAATTATACACCCCCACTGCATGAATTATACATAAGCCATTTTATCATTCTTTCATCCTATAAATATGAACAGCATGTTCACTCCGATAATGCTTTACAACAGAGCGATATGCAGCGTCATCCTAAAAAAAACAGACATGACCCACATTTTCAAAGTACATATTGGATATAAAGATTTTGTAACAGGAATTATGTCTTATACAATGAAACATGGGAAGGTTTGCATAATTGAACACCTTTCTGAACGGTCTTAGGCTTGAACCATCAAACTTTTTTAACATAAAAGGTTCTTTGGAGTTGAGTAAAGAACCCTATACTTCATATATAGGACCCCAATGAACCCTTTTTTCTAAGAGTGAGGGATTACAGAAATAAGTGATGGCACACACGTGGCAACATAGACCTGTCAGAAACTAAAGCATGTGCATGATCACTTCCTCTGCAGAAAGCACATAGTTCTGCTTTCTTTTATTTATAAGTGCATATGAAAAAACATGTTTGATGATGAGAGCATATTCAAAGTAAAATACTAAAAAGATATCTAAAAAGTAAGATGGTCACTATAAAGTTGACATACAGTTTTTACAATAAAGGATTTAATTCTGAAATGAGCAAATGAAATAAAAAAGAAATTTTTTAAAGAAATTAAAACTTTTTTCAGCAAAGATAAAACTTGATCGTATAGAGCCATTTATAATGTTCGAAAACATTAAACAAGCTTTAGTGACCCCAGTTTGACCTAAAACTTCCAAACACTCTCCTTATTTGTCATTGGTTGAAAAACAGATAACCTGCCCGAGCACGAGCAGAACTACACGACTCAGCTGGTCATATGATCTCAACATGGCAGCCACTGAGAAGTATAAACGGGTCAATGACCATGTTACCACGAGTCATAATATTTCTTTTATGGTTATGATATCGGCATTAAAACAATGACTCACCTCCAGTCGTCCTGAGGATGGCTGTGCTCGTACCGCTCCCTCACATGAGACACGCCCATGTCGGGGTGGAGCCAATGAACTTCACCTGTTCTCAGCTGGCAAAGGCGCAGACCAAAGCAGGACACACACCTCACCTTATGGATGTCCACGATCTTCTGTATAATGCCCTGAAAACAAACAAACAACAATTTGGTGACAACATAATAGTACACTATAGAGTTTCGAAAATATTCAAAGCAGGACACATCTCAGTGAATCTGAGAGAATATTCTGAAGGAAACGGTTCAAAGCCAGAAGAGTTTCAGTTGAATCTTTCTTTGGTCAATGTGTCGTATTACGGGGTCAGTAAGTTCTTTGGTTCTGTGGGATTTGTGAGAGAGGAGATGGATGAGAGAGCAAGAAAGAGCAGGATGTTCAAGTGTCTGCTGCCGCATAATATATGATGTCTAACAGGATGGAAAAACTGTTATTTAATTTATTATGCAAATTGCAAAATGCATGAGCCATGAGGAAATAACTGATAAGTCACATTAGTGTGTGATTAATTATATTTCATGGCCATTATCTTTTCTATTTCCAAACAGACATCGCACTACATAATGTAGCATGTCTAAAAAAACAAATAACATTTGAAAAATGGGAAAACATGGATAAATGATAGGGCTTTATCACACTAAAACCACCTGGATAAACTCTCACAGATTACATCTGAGATGTCGACTTCAATCAATTTCATTTACTGAATTCGTGCATGTAAATGTGACATTTCTGTGGCAGTTGTCGATTTAGTGTTGGCCAGGTTTGGATGAGGTTCAGACCTGGTCTGTCTAAAGAGCATAAGATGTAAACCTGCATAAAACTGAGACGACGGCAGATATGTGAGGGATGAAAGCGGGACAATACGCTTTGAAGTAACAATGGCTACTTGGCTTCAAAAACCAACCTCATTAAATAATTTAGAGTAGCATACCATTGTCTGAGGGGGTTTTACCACGAGTGTTCTAGGCCACGGAGAGCTGTATTCTGAATAATGCTGAAAAACATGAAGCTCAGAGGAAGTATCATCTTTAGTCTTACACAGGAATGTTTGTGGTGTCAGTATCAAGAAAACGAATGCATCAATAAGATGTATCAATCAGTATTCAGACTAAACCACTTGAAACATATGGATTCTTTTTAGGATCTTTTTGAAGCGTCAAAGTGGTATTTGTCAATGGAGGGACAGAAATCTCTCAGATTTCATTAAAAATATGTTAATTTGTGTTCCAGAGATGAACAGGTCTTTTGGCTTTGGAACGACATTGGAGTGAGTAAATGATGCCAGAACTCATTTCTGGCTGAACTAACCCTTTAATAAGACTTCTACTAAGTTCAAAAACAACAATTAAACATCACAAGTAAATAATTTAGAACTCAGTAACTGAAAATAGTCATCTTAACAATAAGGAAAGCATGTAATAAATGAAACAATACTTACTGATTTACCAAAAAGCTAATATGATGACCTATCGTTTATCTGTTTGCATTTAATAATGACAATATAACTGTAATTATATTGCTAGTTTTGGAAAGAAAATAATATTATTGAATAATAAAAAAATGATTGCCTGATAACAATAACATAATTTGTCCAATGGCCATGCCTAACAATGGTTTATCTTACTTATCTTAATATGGGTTATTTTTATGTCATGGATGAGAACTAACATCAAGATGTATGGAGGGATTATTGGGACAGATTGAAAACTAAAAGTCTGAAAATCCTAAATCCTAAATGGCTGAAAACCCAATCCTAAATACCAAAAGCGCAATCCTAAATCCCAAATTCATTTCCGACTTATACTTTTAGTTTCAAATTTAGACTTTTGGTTTTCATTTCATTCTTTTAGTTTTCAATCTGTCCCAATAATCCCTCCATAGTACTAAAATCTGCTTCAAAATCCCAGTGCCGTCCTCATCGTGTAAAGCCCGCCCCAACGTTTCTGATCGCTGCCGCGATTTCGACGGATTGGAAATGGGCTTGAATGTGCTCTTTGCCAGACTAACTTTCAGAGCAAATCTAAATTTGCCAGAAGTTATCTGGGTTTTCCCAGGCTAACTAAGTTGTACTAAATAACATAATATAATGAAAACAATTTCAATTTCAGTTTTTACCAAATATTAATAGGCCCGCCATTAAATAATATAACACCCTAACTCTAATATTATCAGTCTCAATAAGACCATGACATTGCATTTCTCTCTCCTGTATGAAAATGATATGGTCATCCCTAAAAGTTTTGAATTTTCTATGCTGGAGAACAAATTAGTGGGTGACCCAGTCGATCAGCAGACTCACCCTGACATCAGTTGAGTCCCCGTGTCGGATGTTGCTGGACCATGTGCAGGGTTCACTACTGCTCTCGAAGTAGTGGAAGACTCTGAGCACGCGCTCCAGAGGCCCTGCTGTCCGCTCCATCCCTGCGCTGAAGCGAGGCTTGACCCCCTGGTTCAGGGCATGGGTCAGGTTGGGGTCCAGGTAAGCCGCTGCCATGGCTTTGGTGGGTGCTAACTGTCTGTCATATTCTGCAAAAAACAAAGTTATACATGTAAACAATAAGATACGAGAGGCTGTGCTGTATCTGAATAAGTTACGGCTGAAGGGCGTTGTTAGGCATTATGCGCAGCAGAGTACCTGCAACCCCTTCAGCACTTGTCTCGATTACCTTATTGCTTTTATAAAATGGTTACCACACAATAAAAATAAAGTAAAAAAAAAAAATGTATTAGTGCAACTTATTTGAAGTAAAATCACTAAAAGCCTTCCTTTCGCCAGAAAAAAAATAGTCCCTGACAGTGAACAGCAACAACGTTCCAATGTGTAATATGCATGAAAGCTCAAATAAAAACAACATAGGAACTGCAGTGTTGTGCAGTGATAAACAGAACCGGTGGGTGAAGTGGTAATAGCCGTGTTTTATCATGAATAAAGCACAGCTATTGACCAATCAGAATCAAGGACTGGAACTAACCGTTTTATAAATACTGAAATATTTCCATTTGTTAACATTAACTACATAGTGTTTCAATTATTATTATAAGAAACATGTCTATATCATTTATCGTTACAGAACAATTGATTATTATAAATAGGGGCTTTCACATCAGAGGAACCTTTTCATAGTTCCTAGAACTATTGGCGAAAGTACTCGAATTTTTCCCTGTTTGCACCGCAGGAACTGGAACGATTTTAGTTCTAGGAACTCCTTCAGAGTAGGGTCTAACCCAGCATGAGTCGTAAGTATGCGCTGATTGGCTGAGCGCACACGAACCACCAGTACCAGCCATTTTTAAAAAGACAGTGTAAACAGACTATAGCCTATATATTTACTCCAGAAACGAACTTAACGAACAAGGAAAACAGTTATAGATGGGCCTCATAACCCTTAAGTTGACGAGAAAATCCAATGCAACTTGGGGACCAAGCCAAACATGATTATGTATTTCTGCTCAGCTAGCGATATTGGACATCAACCAGACGGCACACGCTAACAACTTTTCATTACCGTCTACTTTCTATGTATAACAGTTCTCTCAAAAAAGTATAAGACCGGACTGTTAGACATATCCTAAACTATATGAACACAGAGAATGCGAGCACTGTGTGCACTCACAACATGTCACTTCAGAGTTCCTACTGGCGGTGAGAACTTGACGAGAACACAACCAAGAAAAAAGTTCCTAGGCGAACCATTAGTTCTCGGGAACCACCCTAGTGGCTAGTTCCTAGAACTGTCCGGTGTGAAAGCCTCTATTATCATTGGTTCTGATAATCAATCAAATGGTTATCATTTTTTGAGTATGGGAAAGCTATACTAAATGGTCAGTTTTAGTGAATATTCTAGTTCAAAATAGAAAGAAGGAAAAAAAAAACATTAACATCCATAGCACAACACATAGATAAATCAAAACACACTGACAAGACAATGAAAGCTTTCAGTAGAGTCGCTTCAGAGGTGTCACCTTAACACAACTACTAAGGCAATGAACGGCAAAGCCTTGGATCAACGCTGATAAAGCTGAAGGTCTGATCAGCACAATATTTGACTGTCAGAGCTTAATTTACAGCAGGATGCTGCAGACACTAACAGGAGGTTTGACTCCTGGGAGGATATAAGGGAAAAGGTCCAGACACCAACACCTCAGAGGGACAGATGTCTCCTGCAGGCATGCCAGACGAATGGCCTTGGGGACTATGATAATGTCAGATATTCTGCCAAAAAAGCTTCAAGTACAACAATCCACGATGGCATTCCAAAGCCGCAAGGTCAACACCACAATGGCTGACTGTTTCACGACAGCTAAATCAGCTCAAAACATTCCCACGATTTGTCTGCAGCTCTATTATAATGGTTAGCAGCTAAGCATATTGGTGGCGACAAGACTACATGGTCATTTTTGTAAAATAAACCATGAACAAAGCAGATGAGTGGTCAGTTGCCTTGGACATCATTAATTATTTCACCAATCAGTTTCAAGCATTCCACAGAGATACTGGTATATAATATGGTCAAACTAAATTAAGGTCACCAACACAATAATCCCTGCAAATGGGAAATTAAATCAGTGTGAAACAACCGTTTTATAGTGGTTTTTAACTTGGCTTTAGTTCATTTTGAGCTTCTCTCCTACCTTTTCTGAAGAAGGGCCAGCAGGTACACGCCAGCGCTGATCTCAATAGTTCAGGGCTCAAACGGCCCTCTAAAAACAGAAACAATGATCTGACGGAAGCACTAAAGTGCAAAGCACACATAAACTTCGGTGGGTCCAAAGGACGTCAACAAAACGTTAAATCCACGTTGTCACGGTCAGTTTTTGGTACACATTTCGGACACAAATTCCAGCCCTCACATATTCAAACAGACAATCCATTTTAGTAGCTTCCTCTGTGTGACATCACATCCTGCTTATCATAATGTGTCCAGACTGGCCCATGGTTCTTGTAACCGGTGATACAGTTCCTGTATGCTTTCTCTGAGGAGACCAGGAGAATACACAACACTTCCTGACAAGACGATCATGAGTCAAAGACCTGGATTCAAAACCACAACACTCGAATTAAACCAGCTAATAGACCACAGTCACACGCACCAGCCTACACACACACACAAATGTACTCACTCGCCCACAAGTAAACACACGTGGTTCAATAGGACCTTGGTCAGGAGGAGGAGTTCACAATCACATATATCTGACTGATAACAAAGGCACCTCTCGTTTACATCTCTTTCAAATTCTAGCAAATATCATCTGAATGTTGTATTTCTGCTACATTCTGTGACATAATAAAACATCAAAATTATTTGGATTACAGTCTTGAACAATAGGCGACCTTTGGAAGAGTCAAAATGTGGGAGTCAAAAATAAAAAAAAAACGACTGAACCGTTATGAATCCTGACACTAAATATGGAGCAAAATGTAATTTGAAGTGCTTTCACTGTAACACCTGAGAATATTAGGCTATATTTAGTTGTGCTATTTCCATAGAGGAAATAGGTCCAATGGCATAACATTGAATAAAACAAGAAAAATGACTGAATGGTAGTTCATTCACTGTGCATAAGATTATTCAGATGAATGTTCTTGACTGCACCAGAGGCAAGAGAGAGAAGCTTTGTCTCAGTCGGATTTTCCCAAATCTGCAGCAGCCTAAACAAAAGACCCGTGATACAAAACTTTAAAGTGCAACTTACAATGCGTACAACATTTCAAATGTCAGATGAGCATTATAGGATGTTTGCTATAGTTATGCAATGGTTGCTCAAATAGAACATGGCAAACGATGAGACAAAAACAATTTATGCACCAAGTCTTAGCTAAGCTAAAGCCAAAGCCAAGGGCTAAGCAAGCAACATTTTTTTTTAAAGAGACAAAAAAACAGAAACAAAACAATTGACCAAACATGCAAAACCTACATAATTTATATAAAACTAAAGTCATTGCTTTGACACATTGGTATCATACTGTACTCATTTTAGTAAGCATGTGCCGCGTCTTCACCTTATCTTTCTCCCAGCAAGTCTTTTCAAAGAAATCTCTCAAATCTCTGCCAGAGAGACTGGACACCACACAAAAAGCTCCAGTATCTGAGCTCAAGAAACGTAAGTTGAGACCTCTGATAGTGAGAGTGGTCTCTTTCAGTATCTCCTTCTCACTTAAGGTTTATTTCACTGGCTTCTCCACAGCCATAGGTTAAACTTAGATGATGACTAAAGAGACTCTTTTCATGGGGTAATTCAGCACAGACCCATAGGTAGAGAATTCGGTTTCGTCTCACAATATGACACCAATACACATACAGATTATTTGCAGCAAACACAAGCCTCGAAGAAAGTAAAAGGGGGATGGTTCTGTGCCTCTGGAATGGTTTATCCCAATTCCAACTCATTTTCTTTACAGACAGGAGTGAAAGAGAATGTCAGAGAGAGGGAGAGATATTGACATTTCTTTGTCTTTTTTTTTTTTTATGTCATGTGTTTGTATTGTTTTTTATTTCTTTATTTTACTTTCTATTTTATTCGTTTTGTACAGCACTTTGGTTCCACTTGTGGTCTTGAAAGTGCTCTATAAATAAAGTTGAGTTGAGTTGAGTTGCGTTATTAGATCTTAAACCCTTGTGTAAGGTGTGACAAAAGAAAAGGTGCAGTTTTCATCTCTCTTTTCTTGTTCCTCTTCATGTACTTTTGCCCTTTCATCGTTAATGGTGTCCTGATTTCTTTGCCCTTGGCTAACAGAGGTCAGTTTCCAACTTTTTATGTGTATTACACCGTATTGCAACTAAATCTACAATGAAAAATATGATTTTGGTACTTGTTCAAATTACTTAATTGAAATTAGCTAAAGCAACAATTGCTATACATTTTGTCCTAAATTAATTGCATTGGGTTCAATCCACTTAAATTTATAATGGAAGTTTACTTAATCCGTTTGTGTTGAGATTACGTAAATTATTTATTTTTGTTGCTTTAACTGAAACTGAATGGAGGAAACAGGATTTTTTCCCCAGCATGCTTTGCATTTGGCTAGATCAGGAGAGTAAATGTTGAAACTAAGTTTTTGTTTTTGAGTGAAAGGAAACACCTGGTAATGTTTAAACTTCCATGTTTTAATTATAGGCTAACATATCGGTAACTGCCAAATAAAAACTCAAAACAGAAATACAGAACAGAAATAGCTTAAAAAAAACCTAAGTTCAACAAAAAATATGTTTAAATGAAGATCCACAAAAATTGTGTAACCACTTGCATTAAAAAAAATAAAAACACACACTTTTAATGGCTATAAAATCTGTATTTGGTGCAATGAAAAAGGAAACTTATCGTGGTGAGAGAAGCTAGCCATGCAGGAGGTTTGATTTTATCTATGGCCTGGACAGTTAGAGAGGAAACAAAAGGAATTAGCAGTTTATTAGGAGTTTAACACACTTTTTTCAATGCAATAGCTGTGAAATAGGGCCCAAGAGTAAATTGAAATTGGCTGTCAAGCTGTGTGCCTTTGGTATATTAACTTGTAAAGGCATATAATCTCCAATTAACATCAGTATTGCTGAGATTTTATTAACTTAGCTATAAACAAATGGTAATTTTCCAGCAATTAGTAAGTCTGTACTGTAGGAAAGCTAATATCAGGAATGCCTAGCATTTTATAAGTTATCAATATGTCTGAATGGGCCAGTAAAATAAATAATAAAAGTGTAAATATTTCTGCACCATGCAATGAAACTCATAGATCTCACTGACAATAAATAAAAATATATTCACTATTCCATTTGAGCCAAGCTTCTCACATACACAATCAGTGTAGCTCAGGTGAGAATTCACCCCTCAGTAATGAAGCAACACTCCACCTACATGACTGCTCTTACACTGATGTCAGCGGAGAGATAATCAGGCTCTCTGATTGTTCATTAAACTCAGCCTAATGAGCTGGAGCTCATAGACAGCGAGTCGATGTCTCAGCCCTATAATACAGAAGAGATCCTTCAAAACTTCCTGCTCTGTGAGGCTGTTTTTCATAGAAACCTCGTCAAAAAATTAATAATTGAAAGAAATAAGCAAATTTGAATATCTTTGCCCAGACTTGTACACAGGACAACAATATAAATCTGGAACTTCTGGAATCAGGAAGGCTAAACCTAGTCATACAGGCCGCACATTCCATAGCAAATGCAAGTAAAAAATAAATAAATAAATCTTTGGTTAGTGACTAATAAATTACATGATTCAAGTCAGATTGCAAAAATTATAAACTGACCCTTGCTCATGTAAGTGAATTGCGATACAAATCAAAGACTAAACTGCCTACTTTGGTACTATACACTACTGTTCAAAAGTTTGGGGTCACTATGATTTTTTTGAAAAAAATTAATACTTATATTCAGCAAGGATAAATTAAATTGATCAAAACAGACAGTAAAGACATTCAAAAATCAAAGGTTCCACAAAAATATTAAGTAGAACGACTGTTTACCACATTGATAATATTAAGAAATGTCTATCGAGCACCAAACCAGCATTTTAGAATGATTTCTGAAGAAACCTGGAGTAACGGCTGCCGAACATTTAATGTTACTACTATATAGTAATATTAATTCATGTATTTACTGCATTTTTAATCAAATAAATACAGCCTTGAGAGCATAAGGGCTACTTTTATTCTTTCAAAAACAACAAAAAAAACCTTTGAACAGTAGTCTAATCCATAGCTAAATAAATTGAAGGTCTAACAGGTTGTCGACTCCGGTATTGACACTGGAATATGGCCAATAGATTCACTGTAAATAAATATTTTCAAGATTTGTTATCACAACATTTTTTTCTTTTGTCAAATCAACTTAAATAATTTATTTAATTGAGATAACTTATTGTTTTAAGTTTCTGATGATTAAATCAATCTCCTTCATTGTATTAACTCACTTTTTCCAGTTTAATACACTTAAAATTTTAAGTCAACCAGGTTACTTACTTTTTTAAGTTAAACCAACAATATTTTTTTACAGTGTTATACAAAATATCACAGATAGATCCTGAAAGATATAGCAAACACTAGTGAGTGAATCACTTCACTTTTATCTCGTAGTCGTACCATAAATAAAACTACTCTAAAACATGAAGGACTGAAGCAATTTTGTGAGGAAAAATAAGTGCCATAAAACAATGTAAGATTGTAGTGGCACAGCCCTACAAATATAGATAATGTGCTAGAAGGCATCAGCCGAGATATTAAACTAAACCCAATTCAAAAGCACCTCTATTGAGAGCAAATACCACAATAAAGGTCTGTAGCAAAAACCTAGAGACCACTGAGAGGTCATATCGGACCTCCTACACCGTTCTCCTAAACCTCCTTTAAAATCAATACACCACATCCTGTGAAACAGACCGAGCGTGAAACAGTATCGTGGAGGTTTTCTGGAAGAGGTTTACAGTGCTGTATCTGGGTGACATACTTGGCAGAGGGGGAGGGTAGGAGTAGACGCTGGCTCCTCGTGCCCAGCACAGCGGGAAGGGATTGCAGCCACTGCTCTCCATCCGCTGGCCTCCTCTCTCGTCTCTCTCCCAGGCCCAGCGGCTCTCCGACTCCCTGACACAGTCATAGGGAGCAGGGGGTGACCCCGGCCCAGCGCAACGCACTTTGACCAGGCCACCAGGGATGGCCCTCAAAGGCTTGTGGCGGGGCGTAGTGTGAGGTCACGGGAAGGTGATTGGTCAGCTGATGCTCTAATCCAAAAGTGCGAAAAACATGAAGTGATCCAGAAGAGCATGAGGTAATGGGAAAGAGGGTGGACACCAGGTAGATACAAATGCAAGGTGTGTTGGTCTTGTTTCTGAAAACCACTAAAAATCGCATTGGGGAAATATCCAAAAGTGACCGGGAAATCCCACAGCTGTCCGGAGTATTCCAGAGAATGGATGCAGAGGACAAGCCTGGAACAAAAGTAGAAACGTCGACAAGAATAATCCTCACATGCTAAAATGCTTCCTTTTAGCTGCCTTTCTGAGGTTCATCCAGATAAAGAGAGACTGCGGTGACGGAGTGTGTAAGTTTCACAATCCGGCAGAGTGTGTCAGGAGAGAAAGTGTGTGTAACAGGGAGGGATGGGAGAGAGAGAGAATCAGGCCAACTGAAATAAGAGGAGGGGCCTCTTTAAATATGCTAACGAGTACTGTGAAACCAACTGCTATTGGCTGACCAGCTTATGTTTACAAAACACAGACCACCAAGCTAAAAGAAGCAGCCAAACAGGTTTTTCAGGGTCAGGGTTTGACCAGGATTATTCAGTTGGGCGGTCCGGCTTCTGTTTACATTCTCGGCATAGTGTTGCACATTTAAATACAAATCATTATCGCTTCGAAGAACACCTAATCACTTTATGAATGATGGTAGAAATGTTACATTGAGTGCCTCATCAAGAGGCTGTTTGTGGCTCTTCAGGACAGCTGTGGAGTTTCATGTTGAGAAGGACTGAAGGAATGTCCGTAAGCTACCTGACAAAGCCTAAAGGAAGGAAGCCTGTTTCCTGTTTTTTTTGACAACAGCCCATACTTGCAGAGATGCACATAAATAAACGATGAAACGTCGCTGCAAATGTAGGCAGCTGAAGTTTTTTTTTTTTCTTAGCAAACAAGTGCATCATCAAGCTTTGCAATTTACATAACTTCAACAGTTTTTCATGTTGAAGAACTCTCCATAAAGTACTATGGCAATGTACTAAAGAAATGGTTCAGAAGTTGTGTAATCCCAAACATACCTTTTCAGATTACAAACTACAGCTAAGACTTTGTTCTGTGCTATTTACTATACAAACATAAAAATGATAGAGCTTTACCATTATTCAAGTCAATGATATTGTCTATTTCTAAAATTGCAGAAGATACAATGCAGACGATATCACGATTAAATGATAGTAGTAAATAACATTCACAAAACTTAAAAAAAATACTTTTGTAAATATTTATGTCAAGTTTATTTGAATTTTACTCAAAAACATTTAAAAAAAAAAACAGTAAAAAAGGACAGCAGATTCTCTTTAATTCTCTCCAGTTTTATATTTCAGTTAATTTGATATAATAATTGACTTTTTAAATCAAACTGTTTCTTTATTTGTGAACAAAGTAATGTTATTTGGATTGATAAAATGTGCACATCCAATAAAAAACAAATCTCTAGAATTTGTGATATTCAATAGTTTTCTTTAATTAAGATATCGGAACTGGCCATATTGGAAGTGTTATAGAGTGCCGAAGTTATCACGTCACTTTGTAGGCCAAAACGCAGAAATGAGTTAGCAGTTTAGCACTTCCGGTTCCCTCGCTTTAAAGTCTATGGGATTTTTGAATGGGTTTTTGCTAAATCGCCTGAAATAAGGTCTGTGGTTAACAAAGCCTCTAAATATTTTCACGTTTTGATCTACGACATAAAACACACAGTTACGTATAACCTACTTATGAATTTTAAACTTTATTGTGTCTGCTTGTGTTTTTATAGACTTTATATAGGCTTCAAAATGTATAAATCTTGATAGACAAAATGTGTAAGGGTCACAACTCTTTGTTAAACACAGATCTTATTTTTTGTGATTTTCCAAAATTCTATGGGGAAAATGCATAGCTTTTCGAACGAGGGAACCCATGCGCCGCTAGCTTCCGAGTTGTCCTACAAAGTGACGTCATCACTTCGGCACTCTATTAGACAGGACAGTTAATTGTAAAAACACTACTAAGAGAGTTCTGAAAAGAGAATGGAGATGCTGACCACTTTTTTTTTTTCTTTTCTTTTTTTTTTTGGGATAAATTCAGTGATGACCAAACCAAACAAAGGTCAAGAATCTTATTACAGGTCAGGAAGAACTGTTCTTCGCATACAGTACAAGAACTGTAGCAGCAGATTTGTGCATTATTTTGTGCTTATAAGTCCTAACTTACTATTTGATTTCAAAGCATATAATGCAGAAAATAATTTGCTGTTGTTATTTAAGCGTTTCACCTTGCCATGTTTGCCAGAGATATTCATTACCATTCCAAGCACTCGTTCCCTATAGGGAGGGCAAACAGGTCATTTCCTGCTATACTAACCGCATTCTCAAATATCAGCTAATAGGCCCCATTTTGTGCTTAATAATGGTCTCATAGATGCCATACAGACACACAGGAACCATACTGTCTAAAAAGGCCCTCCTTCCTTCCAACAGTAAATGCCCTTGGTGATGGAAAGAAACAATTTTAAAAATATGAAGCATCAGCTGATTGGTTGGGCATCTTGAATCTGATCCACAGAAAACTATGAATGAATTACAGATGCACCAGCAAACTACACATCTAGACTTGAACAACACTCCCTTCAACACCACTAAATGAGCAAAAACACATTCAAAAACAAAAAGAAAGAATAAATCCCCAAAGCTCAATAGTTTAGCATTAAAAAGTGTTTTTACATAAATGAATAATACATCAAATGAGAATGGGGGGAATTAAAATGCAACTTCGTTGTCATATGGGCAGCCCAAAGGCAGCTGACAGGCTTTGGAACAGAATGTACTGATCTGCTTTATACTGTAGGAGAACACACTCTACTCAATTCACATTCAGTAAATGGTGGATTAAGGTTAGGCTGACATTTCCCCCCCCTCCAATCAATTTGAAATCCATTTCAGAGAGAAAGAGAGGAAGGGAAAGTAAAAGAGGTTGCCTTACCTGCATAATATGATATCCTTGAAATATCTGCAAAAAAAAAAAAAAAAAAAAAAAAAAAAAAACAGAATTACGTTAGAGTTTATACAGTTGCAGAAAAAATCTTAATCACAAAAAAGCATTGAATGTACTGTATGTTCAAGCACCAGCGTGTGTATAGAGAGCCCTCTAGCTGTCAACTACTCTGGTAATCTACACATTCAACTACAAACTCATTTTGAAACAACCACTGACACAGAAATAGAAAACAAAGAAAGGGGGGAGGGGGGGTTATGAAATTATAACTAAGCACAAATACAGCTACTAGACTAATTCTACAAATTCTAAAATCCAGACCAGACAATGTCTATTTGTTTTGAGGTTATATGCGAACTATATGCGAACATTTATAATAAATGTTTTTTTTTTATTTTTTTTATAATGAATGTTTGTAAATGTTTCATTAACTTTTTGGCGTGTTACAATATTTGACAATCCATTTTTGACAAGATTCAACTTATAGTCAGGTCAGGTGTGACTTATTTTCTGGAAAATACAGTAAATATGTCAACACATGAATGAAACTTGCCACCATTAAGCCATTTCATGAAGCTTTAAAGGTTTCCATTTCTGTGTATAGAATAGAATAGAATATAGAATTATGTCCAGTGATCATAAACAAAAACTGAACATGAAAAAATGTTTGTGTGGAACACAACATAACACAATAGAATGGAGTTATGTCCGAGGATCACTAGCATGAAACTATAGAACACAGAAAGGACAGAGTGATAGAAAAAGCAGAGAATGAGGTCATTCTTGAGCCCACTGCAGGTCAGCCAGAGGCTGAGCGACGATCAGAACCACAGAAAAGTCATCTCATTATACAGCTGGATAATCTTTTCATTGTAGATGCTGAATCATTGGAATGCAGTGCATTTCAGCTATTCAAAGCATCAGTATTTCACACTGCATTCCGCTAAAAGGTGAATAAACAAAAGGTGGTCAGACTTTGTAACTATGATGATAAATAAGACTGCATTTAATTCATAGGTCACAGCAGTACTCTACAAAACTAAAAATCTGGTGTGTTTTTCTCTGCCAGCAACCAACTCCGTGAAGTTGAACTATGTTCAGCTTTAGAGTTAATACCAGGGAGATCTTAAATGCAGGCAGCTATCAAACTGGCAATCAACCTAAAGCTCACGCTGCACTAGAGGGAAATAGCAGCAAAGCAGACAGTAATTGTGAAAAATAGGCAGTTCAGAGAAACAAAAACTGAAGCCATCCTTCATCGAGAACAAAGAAGATCAGTAAATTGTCATAAATGAACACACACAGTGCTGTAGCTCCGGGCTTGACTTAGAGAGAGAGCAGAAGAAGAGGCTGAGATGTTATCACTCATATAATCTCCTGACTGATCAATCACACCAATCCGAGAAAGTGCTCAATTCCAAAAACTGTCAGTGGCATGCTACAACTGCAATGTTTTCAACAGGAATAGAAAATAAATGTCTCTGTAAATAAATGTAAGACAAAAACACTGTGCTGTCCGAGAAAAAAACATGTCATTCTAACTTAAACTGATTTTTGGAATATGCCAGCTTCTTTTTCGATGGAACAAGATCTACCTCCAGCCATAGCCATCTACACCAGCTTGGAACCATAAATGACAAGCTTGGACCAGAAACTCTAGCTACTATGAGAAGCTGGTTTTATTTCGATTTTCCAACAAAAAAACAAAACTCGTAGTAAAAAAGCAAAAACAACACAAGACTAAAGAGGGATGACAGCCAATATCTTAATGATGCCTTATTGCTTATTGAATAACAGCCAAACGATCTTGCACAAGTTTTCTGAGAACGACATTTGTTATTATGAAACGCTGATGCCAAGTAAGAGTATTATGACACCCAGAGCATTTTACACAAAGAATAAATCTAGAAGCACGCTAAATATTATGCTCACCATGATAGAGCAAAGCAGAAAATCTCTTTCTAAATCTTCCTCAATCGAACTACGTTTTCCAACGAAAAAAACGACAACCTGTTAGACCTTCAAAATATATATATATATTTTTTTATTTTAATGTATTTAGACAAAAAGTATTTTAATATACACTCATTTAAAGGATCATAAGGAACACCACACTAATTCTGTGTTTGACCCCCTTTCATCTTCAGAACTGCCTTAATATACTACGTGGAATTGATTCAACAAGGTGCTGAAAGCATTATTTAGAAATGTTGGCCCATATTGATAGGATCGCATCTTGCAGTTGATGGAGATTTGTGGGATGCACATCCAGGGCACGAAACTCCCGTTCCACCACATCCCAAAGATGCTCTGTTGGGTTGAGATCTGCTGACATTTTAGTAAAGTGAACTCATTGTCATGTTTAAGAAACCAATTTGAAATGATTCGAGCTTTGTGACATGGCGCATTATCCTGCTGGAAGTAGCCATCAGAGGATGGGTACATGGTGGCCATAAAGGGATGGACACGGTCAGAAACAATGCTCAGGTAGCCCGTGGCATTTAAACAATGCCCAATTGGCACTAAGGCGCCTAAAGTGTGCCAAAGTGTGTTGTAGCCCATCCGCTGATGTAGCCTATGGTTGTGCGTGTGTTGTGGCTTCACAAATGCTTTGCTGCATACCTAGGTTGTAACGAGTGGTTATTTCAGTCAAAGTTGCTCTTCTATCAGCTTGAATCAGTCGGCCCATTCTCCTCTGACCTCTAGCATCAACAAGGCATTTTCGCCCACAGGACTGCCGCATACTGGATTTTTTTTTTCGCTTTTCACATCATTCTTTGTAAACCCTAGAAATGGTTGTGCGTGAAAATCCCAGTAACTGAGCAGATTGTGAAATACTCGTACTGGCCCGTCTGGCACCAACAAACATACCACGCTCAAAATTGCTCAAATCACCTTTCTTTCCCATTCTGACATTCACTTTGGAGTTCAGGAGATTGGCTTGACCAGGACCACTCTCCTAAATGCATTGAAGCAACTGCCATGTGATTGGTTAATTAGATAATTGCATAAATGAGAAATTGAACAAGTGTTCCTAATAATCCTTTAGGTGAGTGTATGTCATGCCATTTATCAGCCACTTAAACATGGTAACTATCCCTTCTGCTTTTCTTAAATCGAGTACAAATTAAGTCAAAAACATAACAGAGAGACATGTGTTTTACTCAGGGCAGAGGATAGGAGGAGAGTGAGCCTCCTATCATAAATATTACGGGAAGCGCCCTAGACAGACGGGATTTAAAGTTTGTCGGCTGAAGACCTAAGTTCAGTTTCAAGATGAAAAACATACCAGACAGACAGAAATGTCTCATCACTGCTATATGTACATTGACCCCTAATAACCTAACGAAAACCTCAGCTGTTCTATAACAGTTAGGTGCGCAGACCTCAGCCAATCAATAGCAATAATAACAGGGGAAAATGTCACCATGTCACACTATGGCCTAAAAGCAGCCTAGCCCAGGATTATTTCCTTAATGAATACGAATAGCCCAGAGGGAGGGAAAAAAATACCCAGAGGCCTGGCTCAGATGAATAAATCCACATTCTAGAGTCAAACATTACAAAACTGGTGTGCACATCCCAAACACCCAAAATGGGCTCAGGTGCAGGACAACTGAATGAAGTAAACAAAATAAAGCAGTGTGAAGTCCGCAAAACTGACAGGTACTGCTCCAAAAAAATATTAAAAGAGCAACGTTTCGACCCTCAGGTCTTCATCAGGCACCCACATTCTACTCATCATGACCTGGCTTTATAACATACACATGACAATTCCAATGCTCGGTCGAGCAGCCCTTCAGGTACGAGAAACTGGAACTGGAACTGATGCGCGTCTGGACAGAGTCATGTGGTAACATAAATATTCACCCATGCAGGCAAAAATGTCATCTACGCGAGCCATCACTGAGTCAACACTCATCGATCAATATCAGATACAAGACTGACCGTAGAACAAAGATTCTGATTTTAGTAACATTGAAGCCGATACAATAGTCGAACAATACACATGAGTAAATCAAAGGTGCTGATAGCTATAATGTCAGACAAACCACCATATGATTTAATTAGCTAGTTCAGTTACTGAATAAACAAATGTAATAAACATGGAAGTATTCAATAACTACACAACCATTCCAAAGTTTAGGGTCAGTAAGATTTTTGTTTTGTTTTTATGTTGTCTAAAAAAATACAGTAAAATTTATGTAAATAACTTTTCTATTTTAATGCATTTTGATTTGTTCCTGAGATGACAAAGATACATTTCAGCAGCCATTATTACTCAGAAATCAACATTAAAAATAATTAATTATATAACTTAATATTTGCATTTTATTTATATTGTTTATATTTATTTATATAAATATATTTTAAAATTATATGAATTGATGACTAGAACATTCAAAATAAACAACAGCATTTATTTGAAATATACATATTTTTTTTTAAATAATAAATCTAAAAGTTTTTTTCTTTCCAAATCAATATAATATACACGCCACGGTAATATATTTAAAGAAAAATTCCTGGTTAAGTTAGGCTCAGCATTTGTGGTATAATGTTGATTATCACAAAAAATATTTCCACTGTACCTCATTTTCTTTTTAAAGAGATGAAAATAGCTAACAGTGAAGCCCTTTCAATAGAAGTAAAGAGCCAATGTGTTAGTCAGTATTATAGACACATACGATGTAAAGAAAATGCATGTTAACGTGATTTTGTGTAAAAAAAAACACTTTTTGAGCTTTTCTCTGTGAAGTTATGTTCAATTTTACAACTTTGATGCCATGACACAACACCTAAAATTAGTGAAAAAAAATGATTGATTAAACAGCTTCACAGCACAAATAATGCATAATCTGCTTTTAAATCTGCCAATATTTTCCCCCATTCACTTCCATTGCAATTGCCTCAATCTTGATTTTGTGATTAAAAAAAAATAGAGGGAGGAGTGAGTCAAAGTCATTTTTGAGGTAATCAACACAACTGTTGTCAAACTTGAATTGAACCCTTAATATTCCTTTAAGTCTCTTTACTCTTTATTCCAAGTTGGCTGTAAGTTTACTGAAAATTATATAAACTCTTAAAACATCAACAGTATAGGTTTCTAAAACTTACATCAGCGCTGATTTAATGTATAAGCAACATTTGCTGTGCCTGTCTGGTGGATCATTCCAATACCTGCAGCAGACCAAAGCTATGTTGAGACTTGTCAAATACACAGGAATTTGTTCTAAACAAATGTTGCAATGCATTACACACTACCTTCATATGGCGAATGACATTTAAAAACCTAATAAATTATTACACAGATAAACAGCATTAATCCACCATGTAAAAGACCACAACAAGCTGACACTACCATAACTCAAACCAAAATAATGACGCAAAAAATTCTTTAAAACATTTGCAGGATCGTGTACATTAAGCAATAACAGTGAAAGTGGCCATAAACACAGGCACATCTCTTTTATTTAGTATTTGAGGACGAATATCGAGGCTTACTGAAAATACACCACCATATAAAAAACATAGCCTCGAGCGCAGCTCTACACCAAGCCAAGCCTCCTGGAGTTCTTCCGATCACATTTGCATTGGAAATATGAAATATGGCTCGAGGTAACCCTACTCCACCCTGAAGCAGTAAAAAATGTCCTTTGTTTTATAGATGAGCCCAAATGCGAGTACGCAAAGCAATGTTTTCAAATAAGATGCTTCACCTGGATGGGTCTTAAATATATGTGACATAAGCTTCCGACCCTAAGTTGCCTGTTAGAAACTCTCTTCATGTCTTTGAGCAGCTAGTAAATAATGAATGATTATAAACAATGCCCCAGTGATTAATGTCAGCACTATAACAAAGACTCACGTACCTGCACTAGCACAACTTAGAAAACTCCAGAACTGCATGATTTATTTCCATGTACCTTTCCTGGCTCTTTCCTCAGTGCTCCTTACCTGTGCAAATGACGTAATGCTAGAGAATACCTGCAAATGGTTCCTGATACCCACACATACACACGCCTATAGAAGCCCCGCCCACCACATAACGATGCTCTGATTGGTCAACATCCATAAAAAGCAGGTGAAGGGCAAACACTCATTTAAGTGAATCGGCTCTCTCGAACAGATCCTTGCAATCAACCGGTTCTGCACGCTGCATCATTAGTTGTTGTTTTTTTATTTACGTCATTTAGATTTCACACGTTGTGATAAAATTCTATTTTTAAAACAACTTGGTTCGTATAAGCCTAAGAAAAAAATTCGGTCTGATTCGTGAACGAATCGTTCAGAAAAATGGTGCGAGGCGGTTCAACAGATTCAATAAAAAGAACGATTCGTTCAAGAATTTGTAAATCAGCATAAAAAAAAGAAGCAGAATAAAGAATAAAACTTTAATAAACAGATCACTAATGTAATATGGTTATGGAGATATATCATATTCTCCTTGCTATTTATTGTAGCTTTTCCAATCATTGTTTTCTTCCATTTCATAAAATAATACTCGAATTAAATTTAACCCGTTCAACCAATATTAAACCATGAAGGCTATCTGAGATATTGGGCTACATCGCCTCCCTAACAAATATCCGAAATACTATTATCGGAACTTCATTAAGTGAAAATTCTTGATACATAATATTGATAGAAAGCATCATAGGGCAAATGCTAATAAAGCTCGCATGTACACAAAACTGGTTGCGTCTTGTTATTGTTTTCAGTTCACCATGTGAACAGAAACAGTCTGACAACAATACACAGACCCTAACACAACACAGTTAACTCAAGATGACAAACCAACAGCGATCAAGACATATTTGCACCGGGTTATTAAACATGCAGATCGGTGTTAATTTTGACACGACGCATTTTCGTTGAGGAATAAAACATTGTGAGTGGCTTAAAATTGCTGGGTATGGTCTCTTTCGCATTGCCAGGAGCGTTTAGTCCTGCAAAACCGAGCTTAGCTGACTTTAATCAGAAATTTCATAATGATACGGGAATCTTAAGCCCACTACAATGCAATAACACGCCTCGCATTCACAATCTAATTCAACACAAATGTCACATTGGCCCAGGAAAGCCCACTCTTCACGTCCAAGTGCAGATCCGAGCCCCTCACGCTATGCTACCAGGCTAACACACTTATTACAATTATTATAGCAAATATAAAACGTGCATTCTTAACAAGGGAACAATATTTACCATATTCTTTTCATCGAATGTCTCCAAAAACGGGCCTTTTTTGATAAACACCCTGTGATTTTTGGCTTAGGTTTGTATCCCGTGTTAACACTGTTTTTTGGGTCCGTCCAGGCTCCGTGGGGTCTGTAGTGGATCTGAAGCCCGGAATCCTCCCTCTTTCTTGCTCTCACTGACTCGCGCTGCTGCTGGTGATGACCGATTCGCGAATGAATCATTATGCTGAACCGACACTTTTTATTAAATCTTTATAACCGACTCGCAAAGCATTTGCACCTGCAAGGAAGAACATTAAAAATGTAAATAAATGTATTGGAGTGAAATGATAATAACTATAACGTTAAATGTGTGACAGGTAGGAATATTTATCCATAAAAAAACAAAGAAAGAAAAAACAAAAGGAAAAAAATCTTTGTCTCAATTGAAGTGAAAGCATCAAATCCAAATAATTTTTAACATGAATCTACATTTGTATAAACTTAATCGAAAATGTATCATTTTATATGCAGCAATATGCAGCGAATTTAACTAATAGTCCATGGTGACACAAATGAATCAGTGAATCGCTTCGCTGAAACGAAAGAACCGATTAAACGAATCGGGCGTCCCAACTTGTCTGCTGCAGTTCTGAATCGCTCTCGCCAATATGGCTGACTCAACCCGTGAGATGAGACCAAAAATATTATCTAGCTAGCTGATGATTATTTTTCTGATGGAAAAATAATAATCTATAGGCTACTGGTACAGCAGACTCGCCTGTATTATAAATATTGAAGTTGGTGTTGATTGTGATTCATTTGGAAATGCCACCAACAAGGGATCAGCCTACCATCCACTTGACTACATCAGTATGATATGAAACTGTCAACTTTACAGAAGAATGTGCTCACAAAATTTCTTTGACATCATAACTAATAATTTCTATGAATCAACAACAGTCTGTTATTTTGTTTCTTAATTATACACATTCATTCATATTCCACGCACACCAGCTCTGAAAGCACTGATGTGCAGCACGCCTACACACACACAATCCAGGGACTTAGGGACAGGATAGATGTGTGCTGGCTTTGTCTTCCAGACACATCCCCAAAATTCCTTCCAGTGACGTCTGACAGTTAGATGGCTGACCTCCGGGTCAGAGTGTTACAAATCAGCCAATCACTGCTCTCTGGATGGGCGGCAAAAAACAGCCAAGGGCCCCTTCTGCAAACACTTCCAGAGCAAGAGGGCTGATTGAGAATGGCTCCACGTTTTGTTTAAGACACACTTATTTAAAGTGCGCCTATTATGGATTTTTGAAAAAGACTTTTCATGTAGTGTGTAACATAGCTCCAAGTGAATGAAAACATCCTGCAAAGATATTATGTTAGTGTCTTTCAAAAGTAAGAGTCGTAAATAAATTAGTACGAGTAAAATAATCAGATTGTTTGATGGACATGCACTTGTTAAAGGAGTAGTTCACTTTTAAAAAGAACTTTAACTGATAATTTACTCACCCCCATGTCATCTATGATATCCATGTCATTCTTTCTTTAGTTGAAAAGATTCCATTCCAGCATTTTTCTCCATATAATGGACTGATTCAATGGGAACCAAATGGTTCAATGTCCAAAAGACAGTTTCAGTGCAATCTGCAAACTGTTCAAAGCGCTTTAAACGATTCCAGATGATGAATAAGGGTCTTATTAAGTGAAACGATCACTCATTTAAAAAAAACAAAAAACAAATTTTAAGTTTTATAAGCTCAAATGGTCGCCTTGCTCTGTTCTGTGATGCGCATTCGTGACTCTCCTGTTCGAATTCGTTTATCAAAATGAATGAATCTTTTTTCGTGTCATGTGGTTCATTCAACAAACGAAATGAACGAGTTGACTCGGGAAAAGATTCGTTCATTTTGCTGAATGAGTTCAAGTAGGAAAGTCACGAACGTGCATCACCCTAACAAAGCAAGGCGACCATTTGAGCTTATACAACTTAAACTTTGTTTTTTTTTTTAAATGAGTGATCGTTTCGGTCTTATCAAGTGGTCTTGATAAGACCCTTATTCATTAAAATAAGACCTTTATTCACCCCTTATTTATCATTCTTGCAGAAAGGAGGGAGATTTATTCATCTGACGAGTTGTTTAAGAATCATTGAAAATGTGGTGATGTGCAAATGTATATTATGATCAAATGAAACAGTTTTTTTTTTTACCTTTGATGCATGTAAACCTGTTGTAGGAGACTCCAAAACAACATTAGGAAACTTTAAAATAGCATAAAAATCCAACTTTATTTGTAAAGCACATTATACAACCAGGTTGACCAACTGGTCATTGACAAGATTTCGGACAGATTATAAACACATGAGTAACAAAAACAAACATTTAAAACAAGGGACAAACTAAAAATTAAAAATGCAGAATACATCTCAAGCATGGTTTAAATGCAAAAGAATAAAACTGAGTTTTAAGTCGTGATTTATAAATGTGAAGGCTGGGGGCCAATCTGACATGTTGAGACGAATCATTCCACAGCCTCGGGGCCACGACTGAAAATGCTTGATCTCCACTATTTTAGACCGCATTCTAGGGACAACAAAGAGCAGCTGGTCAGCAGACCTTAATGACCTCAGAGGAGCGTGGAGCTTCAGTAGGTCAGAGATATAAGCTGGGGCTTGATATTTATTGTTATATGTTGTGAGAAATTATAATTTACTGTATAAGAAAATAAAACCTATTTTTATTAAACAGTCATTAATATTTTTATAACATTATGTATGCATTGGGAAATTATTTTCATTACAAGAAATCCCATTTCCCACACCATGCTATTTTGTAATAATGAGAATTATGTGTTTATATATATATTTATATATATTACATTATTGCATTATTATATATTATTATATATTATATATTGCACAGACACACAGACACACACACACACTGTTACGCAATCTACTTATTATGGCTTCAGTCCATCTTGAGGCAGTGCTGGTGTTTGGACCTCAATTTCCTTTGATCCAAGGCTTTTCAGGAAATTGAGTACATGCAACTGCACAAACCTCGCCCGATTCTATATACAGCTCTTTTAAAATAAGAACAGCTTTTAAAAGGAATGAAAGCTTTCAAATGAATTCAGAAAGGTATATTAAACTGTTATTTATATTTTACAGCTACAAGCTTCAAAGACTTTGCTTATTCCTCAGGCTAACTTTAACTGGACAATAACTTTATTCTAGAGCTGCTGTAAAGCCAAAACAATCTGTGTTCCTTTTACAGTAATTTCCTATTATCACTTTGAAGCTGCTTTGAAACAATCTATATTGTATTAAATGAAGGTGTACAGAAAAACATCCCCACTGTTGAGGTTTGAGCAATCCCATTCATGAAGCAGCATAAGCTATAAGTGCATTCTTAATTTATTTCATTTATTTGATATACTTGAGTTGGCCAAAGTGTTTTCCATTTTTTCCTGGGAGGGGGGTTGCATTAAAGGGATAAAGGGGTGAAAAAAAAGGAACTAAAATGTCATTGTTAACACTGATGTTCACTGATGCTTATGTTCAATAAAAAGCAAAAAAAAAAAAAAGTAGTAAGTAAATAGTAAGTAGTAAATGCTGAATTATATCTGCAAGATGAGAAATAGATTTAGGACTATTTGTATTAAAATAGCATTGTAGTAGTTGGTTGAGTCCCCTACATACTGTAGTGACTGTCTACCTCCAATTAAAACAGTAGCTCCTCTACTCATCAAATGTTGACAGGGTTACATGACACTTTCAAAGGGCAACAGTGTGTGTATTTCATTCAACTGAACATATATAGTTAGAGAGAATGTGAAGAACATATGAAATAATAAAAAGTCTGTGAATTTTGAATAGAGCATTTTTGTATACAGTGTACCGTTTTTGTATAAATAAATAAAATAAATACAAATAAATCTCCCTTTCTTCTGCTTTATCTTCAAAGAATCAAATTAAAAGCAGGGTCCACAGAAATATTCTTCCTCTATGTGCAGACAGCTGAGGAACTATTACATGTCACAAAACCTGATGCATGACCTCTCTAAGTGAAGCTAAGACCTTTTCAGCTTGTTTAATCTACTCTCCAGATAGCGATTTTACCATCACGTTTTGCAGAGCCGCTGAGTATGTATCGGTCCTCTGCTGAGAACAGCGTTTGAACAATGTCTTCATGGGCCTCAAGCTCCTTCTCAACTTCCAGGCTCTCAGAGTCCAACACAAAGATCTTCCCCACAACCTTGCTGAGGCTTGACCCACCACTACAACCAACCCAGACCTAAAAAGAGGAGAAATGTAATTTGTTTTTTTTTTTTAAGATCAACATCGAATGTGCTATAATGCTCTTATTTCATTGTGATATATCACTCACCAAACAAACAAAACGACTAACTTTTTATGGGGTTGGTAAGGGGTTTTTAAATTTAAGAAACTAAGTCTTTTAAGCATCACCAAGGCTGCATTTATTTGATAATAATAAAAAAAAATTGTGATATTGTGGAATATTATAACACCCATCAATATGTCCTTAAAGGGATAGTTGACTTTGAAATAATTTTTTGATAAGTTTTAGCTTACCTCAAGGGCATCCAAGATATAGGTGTCTTTGTTTCCAAAGGATTTTTAATTTTGATATTTTTAGGTCAAACCATTCTTGTCTGTCAGTCATATAATGTAGGTTTATGGGGTCCACCTCAAAGAGCATGCACAGAAAAGTCCGAATTAAACATGATTTAATGACTCGTAAATGTAAGTACACATTGATGGCCTAAGACACGAAACGAGCGGTTTGTGTGAGAAAACGGTATTGCCACGTCCAAGTGATCTAAAGGCACGGGCGCTTCGGTCTGCGCAAGAGCCGGAAATCGCTGGAAGTGATCTCTCGCACGGTTGCGGAAAAAAAAAAAATCAATTTGTCCTTCTATTGTGATTTCCTGTATATCTAAATATGTTTAGATCTTCACAGTGAAGGGTAACACTTCTGAAATCTCAATGAGTGACGTACACGCGCGAGAGATCACTTGCGGGGCTTTCCGGCGCCTGCACAGACAGAAGCGCCCTCACCCTCAGAGTACTTGGACGTGACTGTGATTACAAGAGGTAAAAACGATATAAATACTGTTCGTTTTCTAACACAAACTGCTCGTTTAGTGTCTTAGGCCATCAATGTGTACTTACTGTACATTTACGAGTCATTAAATCATGTTTAATTTGGACTTATGCTCTTTGAGGAGGACCCCATATACCTGCATAATATGACTGATAGACAACAACGGTTTGACCTAAAAATATCAAAATTGAAAATACTGTGGAAACAATGACACCTACATCTTGGATGCCCTTGAGGTAAGCTAAAACATATCAAAAATCAATTTCAAAGTGATCTATCCCTTTAACACTAATGTCCTTAGCATTATTAATGAATCTTCTCTCAAGAAAATTTGCCTTGATTTTTAGACATATAAGAGGTCTTGTACCATTAAAACATCCTACAAGTTTCATAGCTTAAAATGTCCTGCTCAATATTAACAAAGCTTAATCAAGCTCCAAAAACTTCTTGTTTTGATATTGCGGGATCTGTGACATCACACAGGCAAATACATTTGCAAATACCTGCCGCCAGAGCAAGACATTGATAAATACATCAACACACCATAGGCCACGCCACTTAAGAGCTGACATTTAAAATAGCAAATAAAACCCATTATAATAGGACAAATTGACAAGTGGAAGTGTGTTCGCTTTGACATGTCCATTTTAAACAGCTCTAAAGTAAATTTAGGTTTTATATGGATATATTTTGTATATTTTATATTTTGTAACATCATAAATGTCTTTACTCTCACTTTTGATCAATTTAATGCATTCTTGCTGAATAAAAAAATTCACTTCCCCTGATATACTTAAAGTCTACTAAATTCAAACAACTAATTTTGTACTTAATGCGCTTTAGTTACCCGGAAGTGTGATTGTAGTATACTTCGTATGAAATAAAAGTATTTTAAATACTTGGTATACGGTTTGTCAAAAACAAAACTGACCCCAAACTTTTGACTAGTTGTGCCATGAGTAAATATATTATCTTTTAACTTCATCGTAGAATAATTAATCTCTTAATTATAAATCTCTCTAAGTATGAGCATGGAAAAGTCATGAAAAAGATACCATCTACACCTTCAGACTGAGTACCTGCTTCTTTACTCTGATCATACAGGTGACCTCACTGCAATTGGGGAGTGTGACCCGTTTGGGTGGTTTGATGGGGTCAGTGGAGTCCCATATAATAAGCTCTGCTGAATCTGTAAAACTTGTCCAGATCTGTTGTCTCTGAAAAAACAAAAGCAAGAGCCTAAGAACGTTAGTTACATCCAAGCACATTCTAATTTTATGACATTCACAGCATTTAGTGGCATTGCTGACCTCTCTGGCGGTCTGTTTGTGCAAAGGCATGAAATAGCAAAGGAAAACTACTACACACTAAAACAACAAAGCTGCAACACTTTTAATACACAGATACACCATAAATCCTGCTTTATTTGTATAATAGAGTAATAATATAAGGTTTAGCTTAAAACATCTTTTCTTGATTAAATTAGACAGATCAATATATATATATATATATATATATATATATATATATATATATATATATATATATATAATGCTATATGTGTTTTAACAGTATAAAAGTATATACATAAAAATAAATATACACACACCTCCATAAGCAGTACGACTCTGCTGAAGGCACTGGCAGTGGTTTTCATATTGTCTGGGAGGGAAATCTTACAAAGCAGAGCTCCATTCGGTCTCAGCTTCATTACACAATCTCTGGCACCTTCACAAACAATAAATTAAAAGCCAAATTGAAATTAAATACAGTATATATTCAGATTAACCTCATTAATGTCAAGCAATCTGTTTGCCAGATAACCTCTGAAAAAACTATGCCAGGTTTATTTCATGGCCATCTAAATGCTTTTGTAAAATATCATATGTAAAAACACACTAGGACACTACAGTAGGCTGATGACAAACTCACCACACCATAAGGCGTCGTTGTAAACTTGAATGGACTGCAGTCTGTCACAGGACAGATGAAACTGCTTCTTCACCTTCAGAGAGGGGACGTCCCAAACAATCACAGTGCCATCTACACTACAGGAATACACCTGTGCTTGGCTTGGAGAACACATAAAAATTACATTTATTTTTAGAGTCATTTTTATTCTCAACCACAGTTGTCAAACATAAAGAAAATATCACAAACAATGCTGCCGCCTGCTGGTGAGGTTACAGTTTAATTTCAATTTCAATCAATCAATCAATCAATCAATCTATCTATCTATCTATCTATCTATCTATCTATCTATCTATCTATCTATCTATCTATCTATCTATCTATCTATCTATCTATCTATCTATCTATCTATCTATCTATCTATCTATCTATCATAAACTAAATGAAATATAATAAATTATAATAATAATTATATTAGATATAATTAAAATGCATTTATTTGTCTATATATATATATATATATATACTGTATGTGTGTGTGTGTCTGTCTATTCATGGTTAATCGATTAATTCTAACTATGCATTAACAATATTTATTTTAATAAATTAAAATAAACAATATTGTTAAAATGCATATATTACTCAGTATTTATTTATATTTCTTGTGTTTCTATTTATTTATTTGTATATTAATAATCTTCATATCTATAGATAATAAACTAAATGTATTGAAATAAAATATATATAAATATTATAAATACATTTAGTTTATTATACAAATGATATCTGCAGATAATTAATTAATAACTCACACACATGGTTTATATATGTGCATATATCATTAATTATTATTATAATGATATTATAATGACATCATTATATAAAATGATAATATTAATATATATTATTGTAACGGACCCAATGAATGTTCTGTTCTCAGGGCTCAGTTTCTCCAGGGCGAAGTCTGTGACCTCTCCATGATGCTCCGTCAGCTGTTTATGACACAACATACTTTGAGCATTGATTATGTAAATCACAGAGTCCTGAGAACCAATCCACACCTGCTCCTGGTCCAATCCCATCATGCAGTTCTGGGCACAAAAAAGACTACTATGAGATTGATGCTATCATTTTCTTTCACTCTTCCACAGATCCATAAGCTACAGCCTTTACTGTCTATGGCTACAGCCAGGAGTTCAAGACAATGTAATGCAAAGCTGCCGCAATTTTCCAATCCACAAGGTGGCATCATATACATTTTTACTGTGGCAGTAAGAAAAGTCTCAGAAAGCACTGTAACTATTAATAAACTGTCAACATGTAACAACCCAATCTGTTACCTGAAGATCCCAATATAGGAAAACACATTTTCAATGACTGCAGTTTTTATCAAGAACATTCGATATTGCCGTCAATTACTCTTTAAGATATTAAATCAAAATTGATTAACACCATCTTACCAGTCGGGAATCTCCTAAATGAATGCAGTTTTGCATTAGGGACCAACTCACAGCATTGAACACAACCACTTTCCCACAGCTGAGAGCACACCAGAGCTTAGGGTTTCCATCCACACCACTGGCACAGAAACTTAACTGGCCTGGAAGGAGTTAAAAAGAGTCATTTACACATAACAAAACATATCAAGTTACTGAAACAAAATATGTGCTACACATTCTCATTTAGGTGTTTACCAAAATATCTCTATATAAACTGTATATATGTATGCTTGTGCATTTTGTTTCAGTAACTTGATATGTTATGTGACGGGGAAGGAACAAATCTTTTTCCGAGTCAATTCATTCGTTTCGTTCGTTGAATGAACCAAACGACTCGGAAAAAGATTTGTTCATTTTGATGAACGAGTTCGAACAGGAGAGTTACAAACGTGCATCA